>NW_025945485.1:0-16962 GCF_000764305.2 Hyalella azteca
TTCTAGAAACAAATAGTTAAGCTCATTAAAACATCAGAAATTTCATAATTTGAATTAGTTCATTAAATGAAACAACCTTGCATATGTGGGCCTAATTTGAGTTTCAGTGCAGCTATAATGTTCATTCAAATGGTCCTGGATTTCGCCATTATTTCAGTTTCACAAATTTTTATCTTTGACTTTCAATTAATATTTTGTTCCAATAAACCAATGCGTATCATTATAATTCAATTTTCATTCCATGCAGGCAATGAATTTTACCGAGCGCCAGCACAATAAATTTAATTATTCAATTCAATAATTTCAATCCATTGTAACTAGTACATAGGACTTAGACACAGTAAAGGTTTCATGCACTTTAAATAACAATGTTAAGATCCATATACATCGAAGCATAATTAATTCATTTCATATCTCCATTTCCTCGGCGAGTAATGAAAAAATTAGTTAGAAACAAATATTTGCAAATAAAACAGGCTGTAAAAGGAAAATGATTCCAGTTTATTTTAAAATCAAAGCCAGAGTTTTTCATGAACTTTCATCAAAGGAAATTAACAAGAAGGCTCCAAAAGGTCGCTGGACTTCTGTAAAAGAGGCACGCAGCGACCTTTCGCTCCAGTGAAGGCAGCCGACGTCGCAGGATATTCTGGAACGCTCGCCCAATTCCAAGACATTTTTGAGGTCGCATTGAAAAATCTTTATTACTTTTCCACAGTAAATTACATAGTTTTCTTACAGTATATTTTCATTTTTATTCACAGTATTTGGGGTAACCAACTCCTGGAATTTGAAATAGCCTAATTGTGGAAATTTATGCTTCTCGAACTGAGGATTTCCGGCTGGCTTACCTAAAAATTTAGGATTTGCCTTTTTTATTTAATAAAGAAATCCTGGCTCTGGTGGTGCGTTCATGGTATCTACCTTGGATGTTAACAGCATGTTGATCCTAACCTTTGATGTAAAGATTTGAACTCTAACTTATTTAAGCTTTTTCAGGAATATTGTGTACCCTATACCAGGTTGTCTGGAATCGTTGGTGATAATGAAAATTTTTTCCAACTCGATGCGGTCCGTGAGATTTACACCTATAATACAACAATCGAAACCAATTGTTTTGAAATATTTCTTATGAAATTTATTTAAACCTCAGGGAAAATCCTTGGCCTTGGACAAACTAGCCGGATAGACATGCCATTAATGTACTATTTCTGATTAATTGCATCGAGTGACATTTTGTCCCCACGTGAGGAAATAAACATTTCTCCAATTTCCTCGCTGAAGATCCTTAATTAACCACATCATGTTCAAATATGAAGAGCGCAACTCGATCTATCTTATTAGCCGCTCTAATGATGCTCCTAAAAGAAGGCAAGATACGACACGATTGCCTTGTCAAAGCTGATCGGATGCGCTCTGTAGCTCCGTTCAAAACATGAAGGATTATGTATCTAACTTACGTATCAGGTTATAATTAGATCGATATACCTAAATGTTATATTGCGTTGAATTGGTTGATTTCCATCAAGGTTTGTAATGAGTACGAATACTTAGTTTATTGTTATCGTGTTGAAAAGTGATATTACGTTCATTGTAGAAATTATTAATATTTTTGAAAATGTTAACACATATGAAAGTTTTCGTTAAACACTGTGGGTTGAAAATGAAATTTAAATTATGGCGGATTGCATGGGTGGGTAGTTGTGCACAACATAGGTCGTGACGACAGCTCTACTGCCTGCGTAATAACAATGGTTCTAAGTTACTTACTAAGCATTGACTGACCAACAGGCTTCCTGTCTGTCTGGTCCATAAGACAGTGGGTAATACAAGGCTGCATTCCACGAGCAAGCATTCCATACTCGGAACGGTCTACTGGAATGCGCAGCCTGGAATCAATCCAGCCCTGCAAGTGGAATGCTTCTCGCAGTTTCTCAGAAATCTTGAGCCGGAAACTATTTTGTTCCGTCATCTCATGGAACACGTGATGCTTTTGTTAAGGATGTATTCTAGGGCAGGTAAATAACGGTTCATGAAATGATCAAATTTGATCAACATGAAACTCTCATTGATATTTGCTGCCGTAATGACAACAACAAAAAATATCAATGATTGAATTTCGAGATTCCAATTTCTGTTTAACATTGAAGTGCGTGTGTACTGATATACGAAATATTATAGTGTAATTAAGTAATGGGTAAAAACATGACAGCTTCGTCGCCTGCACTGCAGTAATGGGTTTACGCCATGACAATTTCGTTCAGAGACAACAGGGCGAAGGTAATAACGGACAAGAGAGACATTGCTGTCGAGCTGTGCTGGTACAACTTATATAGATCAATTTCGTTCGTCAAGCAATGATAGCTCGGCAACTGGAACCGAGTAGCCAGCAACGTCACAAATGTCAGTCGTGAAACGCGAGAATGAATATATGGAGGATGAACGATGCTAAACGTGTGTTTGAGGTCATAATATTGAAATAGTAGTCACTCACGCACCATCTTTAATTCAATCTTTTAACAATGGACTATGTCAATATGTATGATGAAACATTTACTTTTATCCGACTGTCGCCTTCTACTTATTCCTTAATATGGGTTTTGTGATGAGTAAAAAATCTTATATCTACAGTTCTGGCTGCTTGTAGAACCTAGCGTGCACAGCTCCCGTGCTAAAATCAAGATTGTTTGAACACTAACAAAGGTAATAATTCGTGCACAAACATCGCGATTATTCCTGCACTGATATCGTGATTGTTGGGGGAATCTGATCGTGCTTCTCTGATGTTTGTTATAGCGGGCGATGATGGCAGATGGTGTTTGTAAGTAGACGGGTTCGTTCAAACCGGCTCTTGCAGACGGGTTTGTCAAAACGGTAATTACCCAAAGGATTCGTTTAGACGGGTTATCCCGACGGGTTCCTTTAGATGGTTTGTCCCGACGGGTTCCTTTAAGCATTTTGTCCCGAAGGATTCGTTTGAATGGGTTTGTCTGACGGACCCGTACGATGTGGTTTTTGCAGGCAGCGGGTGTCTCAGGAGACACGAGTTCTCCCTTAAAGATTTACAGCTTATCAGCCGCTCATGGGCGGTCCATGAATCGACCAGGATTTTCAATAAGGAACAAAGACCGGCCTGGCAGCGGCAAGCGGCTTTGTTGCCCCTGGCAAAACAAGGACCTTGCATGGCTGCCTTTGTTCTCGGCGTTCCGCTGAGACGGAATATTGGAAAACAAGGCATCTTCGTCCGCACGCTGTAATGAACGCCGCCTGAGTCTCAAAAAAGCGCATGCATAAAGTTCGGATCTTAATTCAGATTATAGATAAGGGAAAAATACACTTTTTTATGTGCCTATTCCTGTAGATTCGTTGAAAGGATCTTTTAATGTATTTTCGTTGCGTCGATATCGTATTTCCAATAAATAATTAGTACATACCGATAGGGAGGAATACATTTGACCTTTTCTGCTAGATGTATATAACTTGCTTAGATAATTGTAAAAATATTCGCATGATTCTTGCAAAGAAAAATCGTTTTTAAGTAATTTAATCAAATCGGATGTTGTAATGATCTTATTAATCAAATCGAATTTTATTATCAAATCGCATGTTATGATTTTATTAATCCAATCGGATGTTATTAAGAAAGTTCAAATCGGATGTCATTACGATATATTGCAGAAGGATATTAGAGCTCTGTGATATTTGTGAACTCTCAAAGCCGTTTCAGAATCAATCTATTCGTACAATTTTTGATGTAAGCAATGTTTGCATCACAAATGTAATTTTTGGATCGCAAATGCAATCTCTGCATCAAAAATGCAATCTTTGCATTACAAATGCAATCTTAGCATTACAAATGCAATCTTTGCATCACAAATGCGACCTCTGCATCACACGTGCCATCTTTGCATCACAAATGCAGTTTTTGCATCACAAGTGCCATTTTTGCATCACAAATGCAATCTTTGCAGAACATATGCTAGAAAAATAAATATACTTTAATGGGCGAAAGCGATTGTTGTGAACTTAACACCTAATCAACTTGTTGAAAGGACTTACGTCTTTTGTGAACATCGAGACCAGATATTTTTAACGAGGTATAGCGAATTGAAATTGAATTCAAATTAATCATTGATTATCAATCGCATTTGCAGCAGATAAAGAAGCAGCTGCAGCAGACGTTCAAATGTAATGCTGCAGATGTAGTCACATCTGCATCAGCTGCAGCAGCTGAATATTATTCAGATCACGAACCAAAATTTCCAGCTCGCATTTGTATTCTTTCAATTCCTCGCGTTCAATTTTTTTCAATTTCTAACGCAAAAATTTTCCCGCGAACTGCGCTACCATCGCTTTTGATGGATAGGTTGTGGTGAGGGTAGGGTTGTGGTGAGGGTAGGGTTGTGGTGAGGGTAGGGTTGTGGTGAGGGTAGAGTTGTGGTGAGGGTTGGGTTGTGGTGAGGGTAGGGTTGTGGTGAAGGTGGTGATGAATTGTTATATTGTGGTGTTGGTGATGATAAGAAGCGATATTGGTAGTGTTAATTATGATGGTATGATGTGCTTGTGATGCGGTGTTGTACGCTGGCAAGTAGTTTGGTCTTTCGTTACCTATTTTCGAGTTTCTAATCAATGAGACACATCGCTGTAGCATCTGAAGGACTCATTATAATTCAAACCTTTGCTGCTAACCGTCATGAGTTGCTCCAATAAGCGGCCTAAGGATAGACTAAGTGAGTTTAATACAAGATCGTTTGCGGAAATAGACGTTAAGTCGTCGGCAATAACGGTAATGCGTGAGTGAACACAGCAATTACAGAGCAATTAAAGCCCTTCCTATGAAGATTAGGCCATTAACTGCCTAATTGCAGCCGCTGGGACCATTACGCTTAAAATAAATTCTTAATTAATGAGATAATGGGCTGTAAATGATAATGTATTTAAATATTTTTTTTTATTTAAAACTATAATGTTCACTGACTAGCAAGGATTAATGAACGATAAATTATGATCATTACTGATAATCTGTTAATATTATAAGTGCAACGGTCTGTACGTTGGACAGCTGATATTTTCATAACGGCGCAAGATTATCGTAATTAAGTTTATTTTACATGCAATAAAGTTAGAAATTTTCTTTGACCAAGATATCCCCAACTTGTAGGATTTATTAATTACCGCTAAGCTTCATATAATTATAATGAACGGGATAGATCATGAATACAGAATGATAAATACTGCAGAAATTCAAAGGTCATTCCACAATGCACGAATTAAACGGCTCACAACAAAGGCCACTCGCTACAAAAGCTCAGAAATTTTACGTCGAGAATTCTTCCGTGTTTTTCCAAGAGTTTTCCGCCACAGCACAGAGCGCTAATGCTCTGTAAACAGACCATGACTGCCTTCCCTCTCGCGTGCTGTCTGTCCAACATCTGCTGGCTTCTCAAAAGCTATCATGGCGAGTTTTATCATTAGTACAAACTTGGGAGAAATGATTACGTTTTGAGGGATATTTACGCAATCAATTAAAAAATGTAACAGAAAGTGACATCTTCAAAAACAAAAATAGACGACTTTAACATCGACCGCACCGAGCAATATCAGTTCCAACACTAAGAGACACTTCCCATAATACCCCAGGAAAGTAGTCTACAGGTCACTCATTAACAAACTGCCTTGCATAAACAAAACCTTACGTAGGTGGCTCAAAAGACGGTCACATCACTCATCACTCATCGCTCACATCACTCATCGCTCACATCACTCATCGCTCACATCACTCATCGTTCACATCACTCAGCTCATTGATAGGCTCACTCAGCAGTGTTATTCTGCAGTGTTATCAATTTCAACACACAATGTTATGCCTCAGAGCGCCCTTTTTAGTAAAATCTTTCAGGAATAACTACACAATATCCCTTCCTGTAAATATATATCTGATCAATAGCATCTCTCTCAAATACCTCCTCAATAGCATTCCTCACTAATGCTCTCACAGAACATCACACTCCACGCCTCTAAAAAAACATTCTTCAGAACGATAAGCAAACGCCTAACTCTGGAGACAACTCATAACGATCTTCAGAATCTCCGTCAGGAGACTCTCACAAGACCCTCACAAGACCCTCACAAGACCCTCACCAGACCCTCACCAGACCCTCATCAGAGCCTCACCAGACCCTCACCAGACCCTCATCAGACCCTCATCAGACCCTCAGCAGACCCTCACCAGACCCTCACCAGACCCTCATCAGACCCTCACCAGACCCTCACCAGACCCTCACCAGACTCATCAGACCCTCATCAGACCCTCACCAGACCCTCACCAGACCCTCAATAGTCCCTTACCCAGACCTTCTCTAGACCCTCAATAGTCCCTTCGACCGTCACCAGACCCTCAACAATAACTCATCAGACCCTCACCACGACCCTCACCATGACCCTCACCCAGACCCTCGCAAGACCCTCGTCAGACCCTCACCAGACCCTCACTAGACCCTCACAAAGGTCTTGGAGAGGTTTGCAGAGCATCTCATTTTCCGTGGAGTCGTTCACTGCAAATTGAAAAGCAGGAGCTTTGAGCGGCGATGGTGATGTGGTGATGTTTTTTTACGCTGGTGATGCGGTGTGGTGACGCTGTTGATGCGGTGTGGTGACGCTGGTGTTGCTGGTGATGTAATGTTGTGATGCACTTGTGATGCAGTGACACCAAAGTGGTGAAGAAATGACATTGCTAGCACACGATGGTTGTAAATTATGGCCTGCAATGTCAGTAGCTTGTGGCAGGGATATTATGTAGCTAATGGCTATTGGATGCCGCGACTAGTGACCACTAATTAGTAAAGAGTGGCTCGTAATCCCGGGAAATCCTGCTCGTGATGTTGGTAACTAGTGTCTCGTAATGCCAGTAACCAGCGATCGCGATAATTATAAAAATTGAACTACTAGCATAACCAGTTATCAACTATCAACTACTACTTTTATAGCTATCTCATAACTAGTAACTAGAGCCTTGCTATGCCGTTAACTAGAAATTGCGATCGGGTAACTAGTGTCTCGTGACGCCGGTAACTAGAAATTTCAATGACTGTAACTAGTGTCTCGTGACACCTGTAATTAGAGACATCAGTGGAGGTTACTAGTGGTCTCATGACACCAGTAACTATTGGCCGTGTAACTAGTTTCTCTTCCATCACCTAGCCTTCACCAGGGCCACGCCATTATATAAGCTCGAGTCGCCGGATCAAGTTTCAACTCCGGCCGCAACTCCTGCAGGATATTCTGGACTACCAGCGTAACTCCCAATCTTCCTAGCCTCTGCTTCGTCTTTCCAAGATTCATTTTGTATCCTTAATTCAAAGACAGCCTTTGGAACCTTAATTTTAAACTCACGTCTGAAACCCTAGTTCTAAGCCTTCCTTTGTATCCTTAATCCTAAACCGACCTCGGGAGCCTTAATACTAAGCCCGCCTCTGTAGCCTTAATTCCAAGCCAGCCTCTGGAGCTTTAATCCTAAGTCAGCCTCTAGGCCAGGCATGGTCCTTTGTGGCCCGTAATTTGGCCCCAAAACACAAACAACTTCCCGTGCAGGCGCAAAACAGACGCCAAACCAAGGAAATTACAGGCTGAAAACTGCGCCGCTGCCAACTGTCGTATTAAAGAAACTTGCCGCCATTTCCGGACTAACTTTGTTACGCCACGCTCGGAGGAGTTTAATATGGAGGAATATCACTCATATTTACTCGGTATTACTTGATTTAAGGTATTGAAGCTAAAATTTACCATTTATTTAATGTTTAATCAGTCTTTAGATTTTATTGTTAGATATAATACCTACTCATTTCAATTTCCTTCTTTCTTTTTTAGAGGGACAGTCGCCTGTTACAGTATTTGTGATGCTCAGTAATATACCTGTCTCTTATACACATCTAGATGTGTATAAGAGACAGTAGCTATTCGATATTACATACCAAATAAATTAACACGCAATTAATTTGGAACACACACGCACACGAACACTGAACGATGTTCCTCCACCTCAAAACAGCGCCATGCCGACGCTCTCAGATCAGAATTATTACCTCATTGGCTTGTGCCCATACTACGTGTGATGATGTATTGTTCCCAATTCATCATGTCACTATATTCATCACCAGCATTAATATTCATCATCACCCAATGCATCATCATATTGTCTTCAACTTAATACCTCACGCANAGATAGAATGAGTCTTTTAAAATGCTAAATTATTTGCATATGAAGAATTATTTGCTCACTTTGACACGTTCTATGCGATTTATTTTGCTAGACGCCATCAACAACATAAGCACAGTGAATATAACAAATCTTCTTTACTGTATTAATTCAATAACGTAATATTATTTGCTAACATTTTCATTAATAACACTCACGCGATTCTTAATCGATTATTTGCGTACTTTTTTCAAGACCGACGTTGCTGCTGCGTTGACAATTTTATTCTTTGTGTACTTCGTCAAGTCCGACGTACGTCGCTGCTGTGTTGAAATACTATTCTTTATAGACTTCGTCAAGACCGACGTTAACGTTGCGGTGACTATTTTATTCTTTGTGGACTTCGTCAAGTCCGACGTACGTCGCTGCTGTGTTGAAATAATATTCTTCATAGACTTCGTCAAGAACGACGTTGCTATTGCGGTGACTATTTTATTCTTTGTGGACTTCTTTGCCATCTTGTTGAGCTGGGAAAATTAAGGCCCGCAGAGACTCAAGAGATGGTTAAGAGGATCTCGTTAATTATACATCGCACGTGACTTGAATAAGTAACGTTGCTAATTAGAGATACATTATTTTAATCTATTTTACAAGCATAGGCTTAGGGTTCTTCATTAATTCTAAAAGGACCGAGAAAAAGCACCTGTTTAGGCATAAGCAATTTACAGCATTGTAAAGTATTAGGTATAAATGCTATGAGTATTACATATGTAAAGTATTGTTAAAGATGTAAATGCTGTGAGCATAATAAACATATATGCTGTACGAAATTCAAAGTGATGTGATATTAAGTCAGTCAAAAGTATTAGTTAAAATGAGTAAGTAGTCAAAGCTTCTTTAGTACAGCTATTCTTGGGCTTCAAAATGTTTCGATATTTCAGTTATGATGCAGGAGCTAATTTACCACAGAATAATAACGCAAAAATATTGTTGAACAATTGCTACCAAAATTCTACCATAATAAACAAAGTTCAATAAGAGAAAGTGATAAGAGTCAACTACTACTATTTCTTCTTTCTCATTGCCGAGGAATTAGCGAGGAAAAGTTTTCGCAAAGACGAGACTTCTGAAGAAATAATGAGAAAATCAGATGAAAATTTTTCGCAAAGACTCGGCAAAGAAGGTTGCCTGGCTATGACGAGGGACGAGTTAGCAGAAGTTAAGCTGGGTTAACTCGTCTCTAACTTGCGAGGTTGTCCTTGTAGTGAACTAGCAGCCAGGAGACGGTCCGTCAATGAAGGTAATAACACACAGAAAAATAAATGGAACATGTTACCCAAATGGTGACGCCGTTTCTTACACACAGCAGAAGCAGAAAGCAGACATGGCACTGATATATCTTTTGAAGGGGCAATGTGGGTCATAATGCCCCATGCAGCACATACGAGTATTAAGTGTATCAGTATTAGGACGATGTATCACTTATGCCTCTGAGTGCATCTTCGTCACAGCAGTTACCTTGCTTGACGATGGTTAAGCAGGGACGATGGTGTCACTTCCTTCACTGACATAGGTTTTCCTGATGTGGCAAGGATAATCTATCCGTATTTTATGTTCGATTTTATCTATATTCCGAACAGTTATATTAGTAATTTAACTCAATATTTAGTTGCTAAGTCGGTGCTGCGTTACGCCGATGTCCTCATCGAGACACTCAACCCATAATAAACGAGTTTTTTCTTAATCAATATCTATTTTACCGCATTTAATTTGCATCTACAAGTACATGTGTAACAGTGACAAATATATTAATTATTATTATTTTAACTATCCCAAACTCAACATCACCTCAATGAAAATAATCAGACATGTTCTCCAGCCCATCAGCCCGAGCTGACAGTTCTCTTAAACTCAAGACAAACGCTCAATATGAAGGCTGATTGAGAGCGTCAACTCTGAAAAAAACTTTCGAGCACCAGAATGTGTTTAAAAAATCTCGCCCATCGGCAGGCGTGGAATCTTCATCAAATAAAATCGTAAATTCGAGCGACGTGTCGTCATGACGACTGAACGACTTCCACTTCTTCGTCATGACGACGTAAAGATTCCAAGTTCCTACGACAAAGATTGCAAGTTCTTACGACGAGGATGGCTGTGGGCTGTGGCGGAACTTCGATAACGCCGGACCTAACAAGCGTGGAGCCCTTGAGAGTTCTTGAAGACTTTTGATCTTCATATTTTTTAAGAAAATGTCTTTTTCAAGCCAGCGCCGACTTCGATAGAACTTGTTGGATCAAACTAAAATCTTTTAGGACGGGGCACCTTGGGAAAATAGGAATTTACTTCTATAGTCATTAGTTCCTGTATCAAGCTTATTCCACTGTAATCCTAAGGTGAATCTTCTGTCTTTCCCACTGATGACATTTTGTAGAAGTTATATTCCAGGGTAACAAATGTAAAAAAAAATGCGATTTAATATTCCTTAAAAATCAAAGTTTGAAAACGTACATTCTACAGGATATTTTTACTACCAAGAATTCACTTCAACAGTATTTGATGTTACTAATTACGCAGAATAGGAAAATTTAACTTCAAATGCGATAAATTATTTTTCTCATCAAAACGCCTATATCTGTCCAAGTTGGTAACTCTATCTACTAAAATTTCTAGGAGAGAAAGAAATTCATATTTATAAAGATTTCATTTTGTTATACGCTTAGCCATTTCAATTCCGTAATTTACCCCTGCCAACATTGCGTGCCTGTAGATGTGTTCTTATACTCATGTCTAGAAATGATTGCTTTTACTCATGGCTAGAGAGATGTTCCTTTGCTCATGTCTACAGTCTACAGATAAATATCTTAACTCATGTCTAGAAAGATGTTCTGTTACCCATGTCTAGAGAGGCGTTGTTTTGATCATGTCAAGAGAGGCATTTATTTACTTATGTCTTAAAAGACTTAATTACTTAAATATTATCAGGCAATATTTTTAATAACTTTTCATCAAATTATAGTCATCAGACTTTGAATCTCTTAAGTAAAATGAAAGTTATTATTCTAAGCATATTAAACAACAAAACTAACATCAATTGGACTGTTTTTTGTAGCTCAAGTATTGATTATGGTAATCGATTGTAGAGTTGTCACTGCACTTTTGAAGAACAATTTAAAGATTCAATTTTATCAACAATTAATTAACCATATTATTATTTTTCAGTCTCATCATACGTTGGCTTCGTGATAAGTGTTAATCCCTTTAAAATTATATGTATTTTCAGAATTTAATCGTCAATAATTCAAATAAAATTTCTCCCGTAGTAATTATCATATTTAATGACGCTGTTTTCACCGGAACCTGATTTCAAAAGTTGTAAGAATTTAAACCTGCTCTGGATTTTGCGTTGAGGATTACTAAGTATAAACAAATTCACTAATTTTTTAACATTCTTATCGCAACAATTGAGCGGAATACCGGTAGTTCGGCATACAATGGTAAGCAAATTTTTCTGAAAAGTTAACGCTGGAAAACGCGCAATTTATCTTCATGTAAAAAAACGCTTGTAGCTATACTATTTTTTATACATTTAGCAATCATATGATTAAACAAAAATAGCTAGTAAAACATCTCAACTTTGACGTTGATGCAGATATCTTAGAATTGCATTACCACAAATGAAATTCATTTATCGTTAACAAGCAGGTTTTGCAAAGTTGATCAATTATCAGCGCAGAGGGAAATGTTTTACCCTTCCCTTGTTTGATTGTCTAATCTTGAGTTCTAGTGTAAACTGGAGCGCTCTTAAGAACATCAGTAAACTGCGACAGCTGCAACATTACTTGGAGAAACAGTATCCTTCATGTTTGTTGTCTGCACTACAGTTAATCCTACTTTTAATACGTACGATGATCTAACCTTGTAGCCTATAAAATAAATTTACGTAAAACCAATAATTGTGGTTTATAATTGTCCAGTGGCTATTTATTTCAACGTTAGTTTTAAAAATATCTGCTTAAAAGATCTGTTTTAAATCTCCAAGTCAATAAAATTACAGGCATCGGCAACAGGCCGAACTACTATAATACATACAGATACAATGTATACCATATTCTAAATTTACTATATATAATATTATACTATAATAATATATACTAGACTAATTAGACTAGACTAAGGAAGTCCAAAATTGCGCAGCTAATACACCACACGCTCAAGATGGCTAATTAGATCTTTCTTCTACACCGTCGACCTGATTCTGAGGTCGAACCAATATCCCTTTTTTCTCGGAAATGATTCTCGGTGTCGCTGGGAAATGATTGCTTCTCTGGAACCGCTTTCTAAAGGGTCTATAGAGAGACTTCAATCAAGAATATATTCTTTGATGTCACATCCAACTTTCTTCATTACTCTCGTCATGCAGAACCAAGTTATAGAACAATATCGCCCTGCTGTCAACTTGTGATGCTTGAGCAGAAAACATCGAAGGATCTGCGAGGGCTTAGAAGATGGCAACATCGGAGGCTTCAAAGCGTTTTCTGCTTCAATATATTAATCTTGATAAACTTGTATATGTAGTGAAATTTGAATTTTCTCTATAATTAATGTTATTATTATATTTATAAATTAATATCAATAATATTGTTTGTGGCTGCTGATACACATGAAGCAATTGCCGATTTATTTTTTTTATCCACAAACGTTCAATTTAAACGCTGAGGATCACTGGATATAGTCACTCGCAATTAAAAGTAACAGAAAAATTAAATAATTATTAAAGAACTAACTTCTTTCCACTCTCCCACCTTTCTTCCCTCACTGCCTCATATCAAGAATCGCGTATTTTCGTCTTCAATGCGATGCTCACTTCTTTCCATCCTCTATTTCTTGCACCTTGAAATCCCCTGCAGTCCAATAAAAAATTCATGCATTTCTAACTAACCCATTTCCTTTGACCCTCACCATTCCGTATCGCATCCAACGCACCCTCTATACTGAGGGAACATTTGTGCACACATAAAAATTAATGGGTAACATTGTCCAAATAGCGAAGATACATTCACTTTCGAACCCACATAAACTGGAAGCGGACCTAACACTCGCTACTCGGGCAAAACAAAGCCCGCCGTCCCTTACGGCAAAACGAGGTAAAAAGAATCAAACAAAAAAAAAAATGCATACAAGTTTGGACAAAGGCCCGCTTATTTCTCTGTGTGCATGTTTCTTTAAGCAACAACAGCGCTGCCGCTGAGCGCTAAGTGCGGCCACGGCCTGCACCTGACACTCCAATTTGGAGCCTCAGCTTCGCTCCATGGAGCCTCAGCTTCGCTCCATGGAAGAGCATGGTAAATGCTCCATTCAGAAACTGAGCAAATGCTCCTTGAAGATACGCTCCATGGATGGGCTGAGAAATACGTGGTCCATTAGGCAAAATTTTTACGCTCAAGAAAGGCGGATTTTTTCATCACAGATAAAATTCCGGTAAATGCAGACCAGCGAAGTACATCAGGAAAGTGCTTGAGAAATGGCGGCGGTGCGAAGGAATAATATTGATGAGAGAGTTGAGCGAATGAAATGAGAGAGAGTTAAGCGAGTGGAATGAGAGTGAGTTAAGCAAATGGAATGAGAGAGAGTTAAGCGAATGGAATGTGAGAGTGTTAAGCGAGTGGAATGAGAGAGTGTTAAGCGAGTGGAATGATAGAGAGTTGAGCGAGTGGAATGTGAGAGTTAAGTGAATGGAATGAGAGAAAGTTAAACGAATGGAATGTGAGAGTTAAACGAATGGAATGAGAGAGAGTTAAGCGAATGCAATGTGAGAGAGTTAAACGAATGGAATGAGAGAGTTAAGCGAATGGAATGTGAGAGAGTTAAACGAATGGAATGAGAGAGAGTTAAGCGAGTGGAATGAGAGTGAGTTAAGCAAATGGAATGAGAGAGAGTTAAGCGAATGGAATGAGAGAGAATTAAGCAAATGGAATGAGAGAGAGTTAAGCGAATGGAATGAGAGAGAATTAAGCGAATGGAATGAGAAAGAATGGAATGAGGGGAATAAATGACCGATGGAAGGGACAGCAAATAATTATGTGCAGCGCTATAATAATTAAACCTTCGCTGATATTCCCCATTGAACGGCAGAAGGGGAGAAGATAACTTGACGTAGGGGGAAAATAATGTCGTTTAGAAGTGCACAGGATATGAAGTGTGTGAAAGAATTTTGCTGCAGAGACTGGAATTGAAACAAATTGCTGATAAATAATCGGCTTATATAACAACCATAAAGACTGCGCCCGTCTTTATATATAAAGACTGCGACTTTGTATATAAAGACTTATATAAAAACCATAAAAACCATAAAGACTGCGAGCATACGGCAGAAAACTTGTTAAGTTTATCACGGGAGTTGACTTCTATTCAATTTTCTAAATAGGGATAAATAGTTTACTATTAACAGTAGGAAATAATTACATAATATCAAATAATCTTACAGTCAGGATAATGAATGAGTCATATTGATCAAATAGTGACATTTTCTAATCCACAGCGATCAGGATTACGGCGTAGTTCCGTTCACGAACGTAACTTTAGCAAATGAAGATTGAAAATTCGGAAGTAATCATATTAAATCATGACACATATATGTAAGTCGAATGATAATGATGATGCGAATCGTTATAATAATAATCGTACAATTATAGTGATGATCGTTTTTGATGCGAAAATGAGCTTGATAAGTAGTGATAAATTTTGCGGGATAATCAACCTTCATATAAACGGGCAGCTTTCGTATGGCGGCACTCCTGTGCAGATTTGTGATTCAGATAATTTAATTCACTTCATACATTTACTCTGACATGAATTTCTTCACTGACTCACTAGCAACTTACAGAGTCTGCTTGTTATTTGAATGCAGACTACACGCTGACGACTATCTGACCAATGCAGATACCCAAGTTATTTTTACCAGCAGACTCATCACTGCAGACTCCCCCACTGCAGACTCCTCCATTACAGACTCCCCCCACTGCAGACTCTGTCTCTTATACACATCTAGATGTGTATAAGAGACAGGAATAAANACTGCAGACTCCCCCACTGCAGACTCCCCCACTGCAGACTCCCCCACTGCAGACACCACCACTGCAGTAGTCCAGCTCGCAATATCAGCGGATGATGTCCATCATTAGGGAAATCCGCCATCTTATGGGATCAGCCTTCCGCTCCTCCGGAAAATTCTCCGGGAAATGGACCGGGCTAAAAAATGACACGTGGCCAGACGTGAACCGAACCCAAGACATTATCTGCACTCATACGATTTGCCCATCAGTTGTTCCTTGTATTTAAATATTAATATAGACAATTCTTGATGGCAGACTCAAATTAAGTGATACTCAAGCCTGACCTCAAGGCCTACAGTTTGCAGGTCTTCAATGTGCAAACGTGCCCAACGGAACGGCCATTCTTCGGCAATTGACAGCCCTGTTATGAACATGCTGCAGTTTCGAAAAGAATTGAATTCTAGAATGATTTTTTAGAAGAAAATAAACTAATTTACATTCAAATTCAGGAAGAAGAAGTCAGCTTCCATATTTATTATAGTAGGAAAAACTCTCATGCATTGATTTAGTCGAATTATTTTGACTAATTAATATTTTTTCTTTCACTTAGATTTCTATTGAGAGCGGCGATTGCAATCCCATTTCATCAAACCGATGTGATGATAAATATTATTCGAACACAGGAATTTTATTACGCTTTATTTTAAAAGGCTTTATTACCGGTCGATGAAGTTTTATTCACAATCAATAAAGCTTTATCAACGGTTGAAAAACTTATTAACGGACGATTAATAAAGCTTTATAAAAGATAACAAAAGCTTTTTAAAACTTAAATAATGTTTTATAAACGACTAATAAAGCTTGTTCAATGATAACCAAATCTTTATAAACAATTAATTAAACTTTTCAAACAAGATAATGTGATGGACTTGTATTTATGTGTCTCTGCATGACAAAAGCTATTCGTGCAACAAATTATCAGCTCATTTATCTTTTCCAGTAAAAATTGAGATCTTTCTCGTCAACATTTTTCCAAGTGCCCTGCAAATTTCATGATATATTTTCAATACAAGAAACATTTTTGGACGCAAGGAAGTCACTGCCAAGCTCATCGTCCCGTCGTCGCCAGAGAAACATTTTTTTTCGCCAACGAAGTCTCTCATTTTTTGTTCTTTTCTTTGCTCAGAGGATACAACTTGACCAGACTGGGATGCTCTGTGTGGGACATCTTTAACGAATAAGGCTTTTTCTACTCACTTTTTCTTGGTTTAGAAACTTCTTGTTCTCAGGAATTTCGTCTAAGATTTGAAGTGAAGTTTGTTTTATGCCGCCACGGATTAAAATATTTATTTATCATACTTTCTAGAAACAAATAGTTAAGCTCATTAAAACATCAGAAATTTCCTAATTTCGATAAGCTCATTAAATGAAACAACCTTAAGCATACTGTATGTGAGGCCTAACTTCAGTTTCAGTGCACTTATAATACTCTTATAACATTCATTCAAACGGTCCTGGATTTCACCATTATGCCAGTTTAATCAATTTTTATTTTTGACTTTCAATTAATATTATGTTCAAATGAACCTGTGAACGAATGAGAATCGTTCACGGTCTTTTTAGGCCTTTTTACCAATTTCAATTTTGTTTAAGCTAGGTAATATATTATTCTACATGTATGGGTTTTTTAGCGAGGCCAGTTAAGTAGCTTAGACTTCC
>NW_025945486.1:0-562 GCF_000764305.2 Hyalella azteca
TTATACAACAGTAACTTTCTTTATGATGCATGTTGCTCAGGTATAAGAAACCCGCTTTGGAGCTACTGGGGTGTACGAATGGATAACTTAAATAACTTAATTATGAGCTCATTACATCGATGTTTTCAAATTTGTTCGGCATCACTAAAAACGTTCAGCTAGATGCGTAATTGCATTTACTTCTGATATGCGGCAGTGCTGAGGTGTTATGATTGGCCTAAAAATAGAAATGCTAGCCTTGACGACTGAAGTTTGAGTAAATAAATTGACGTCTAGTGCGCTTCAATTTATAAATTGTTGAGTGAAATTTCAACCAACAATTATTCTCAAACTTCCCATAGGAAAAGAAGACATTCGAGGACAGAAAACTTGATTACCGTTAACTTTTTTACGGTACCCAACAACATAACTAGATACAAGTTTTCCGCTGTTAGTTCGATGAAATAAATTTCTTCACGTACTACGTGGGCTAATGGAATGTTAAAATAAGCTGTCAGGTCACAGTTTTTTGGGCATAAATACAATTTGTTATTATCAAAAAGCCGTTGCTTTTGCGGCTCGC
>NW_025945487.1:0-788 GCF_000764305.2 Hyalella azteca
TTTTCGTCTTTATTCACACCAAAAGTAAAGCGTAAATCAGATTAAATTAAATTATTTAAAATCAGCAATGTAATTAAAAATCAATGTGTAATATACTTAATATGATATAAGAATAATACATATACAATATACTTCAATACTTAATTATTTGATAATTTTTAAACAGATTTATTGATAAAATTTTTAAGCGCAACGAATTAGCGCTGCGATTGCCGGGCAACGGCCACGGAAGCGATAAAAATACCACATTTTGATTTATTCCGATATTATAATAAATAAAAAATATGTAAATAACAATTAAGAATATGTCTTAATTTACTTTACTAAATTCACAGAAATTTTGTGCAAAATTTTAGCAAGATATCATAAGTAAAGAAATCGTTAACAAATGTCTATTTACTTCTAAACAAATTTTTTATCGAAAATGTTGTTCATCAAATGGAAATAATTTTAAACTCATGAAATGCAAATAAATATTCAATCGAAAATTAAATTATTAGAAAAATCATTCATTTCTCTAATTAATAATTATTAAATTATTCAGTTACTCATTTAGTAAAGAAATTAACAATCGAGATCGTCGAAAAAGTAGATTTCATTTTTCTTTAAAAATAATCCACTAATTGTTGAAACACAGCAACATCACATTTCTGCCACAGGTTCACAATAAACATAAGTATTTAATCAGTAAAATAATCAGCATTTATTCACATAATTTGATCATGCAATAAAACATAAATGTTGATAATTGCAGTATAAATGTAATTGATTTCAATGCAGCAATAATC
>NW_025945488.1:0-1986 GCF_000764305.2 Hyalella azteca
GATTGAATGAGATAGCTGCTGGACTTATTGCCTGGTCCGTAATTTGCTAGGCATTTCAAGACTGAACATATGCTCCTGCATAGCTTCGTCTAGTCAGTTTTTGAAGATGTTCATACTCGGAGCGTCAACGATGCTATCAGGGAGGCTGTTCCGTTTCTAATAATTTTTATTAATAATAATTTTTATTTCCTAGGTTTTAATGGGCACCTGCGAGTGGATGGAACTGCCCGCATCTGTAATCTGTAAATAAAAATTTGTATTAGATGTACTTTTTATTTCCTAGGTTTCAATGGACACGTGCGCGTGGATGCACCACTAGCGAGGGTAGAAGGTTTACTGCCAGCGACGGTCTACAGGTTCAGTGTCGTGGCTGAGAACAGAGTGGGCAGCAGCCAGCCATCCCTGCCTGTCATCCATAAAACCTTGCAGGAAAAACCATCGGGATTCCCAAGGAGCGTCAAGGTGCGAACTATAATCAATTAATATTTTTCGAAATTTTTAGCGCATTTTCTCATTTATGGAAAAAATGCACTATTGTGCTCGCCATATCCGTCTTTCTGTCTGTCTGTCTGTCTGTCTGTCCGTCTGTCCGTCCGTCCGTGACCTCCAGTTTTCGTCGGCGAGAAAATGCGCTCTCTGTCACTCACTGCAGTGAGTACTGAGTTATATTTTTTCAATTATCTTGGGNCGGGGGCGGTTGAGTACTCAGCCAAGCAGCTCACTTCGCTTGTGGATGAGATGCCCAGCATGCCGGGTAAGGGATTTGATTTATCTTATTTAATGACTGGTCAAATTTATAAATAAGTTAAATTAATTAATTTAATTATTTTTAAATGAATTTTTAAATATAAATAATGTAATTTAAATTATTGGAATTAATTCATTTTAATTTTCTTATTAATTGATACTAATGCGGACTCATTTCTTTTAGTTGGTATTTAGTTGCATCAGTATTTAATTTTTTAGTATAATTAAATTATACATTACATCAAACATTACAGTACATTTAATTAAATGATTTAAGCATGAAGGCATCACAATCATATCATCGTATGTATATGGTGAGAAGGATTTTCTTTTTACAGTTATGGTCAAATTTGCTAACATCTTTGAATTTGGAAACAAGCCTCCACATTCCTGTGAATTTTTTATTTTATTTTTTCCTTATTTGAACGCCATTTTCATTCACACAACACATCACCTCTTGCACCGTGGCTTTAGCTTAAACTTATCAATTAAGAATTTTTTTAGATGATATATAATCTTTGATTTGTCTTCTTTATACCCCGATGATTTCTCAGCAAATTAATTCAATTCTCAAGTAGAAATTTTATCATCATTTATTTTTTTTGCGGGCAGCAGCCCTCACTGGGAGCAAAATTTTTTTCTGTTATTTGTTTTATTTTTTTAACGGGCAGTAGCCTCACTGGGAACAATATTTTATTTTCATTCATTTATTTAATTTTTTTGCGGGCAGCAGCCATTGCAGGGAACAAAATTTTATTCTCATTCACTTATTTTATTTATTTACTTTTTTTTGGCGTGCAGCAGCCCTCGCAGGGAGGAAAATTTTATTCTCATTCATTTATTTTATTTATTCAATTTTTCTATTTTGCGGGCAGCAGCTCTCGCTGGGAACATAATTTTATTTTCATTCACTTATTTTATTTATTTAATTTTTATATTTTTTCGTTAGCAGCCCTCACCGAGAACAAAATTTTATTCTCATTCATTTATTTTATTTACTCAATTTTTTTTCCGGGCAGCAGCCCTCGCTGCGAGCAAAATTTTATTCACATTCACTTATTTATTTATTAATTTTTTTGCGGGCAGCAGCCCTCGCTGGGAACAAAACTTTATTCTTATTCACTTATTTTATTTATTTAATTTTTTTTGCGGGCAGCAGCCCTCGCTGGGAACATCTCAGTGGACGATGTAGGCTCGACAGGCGGGCTGATGGAGGCCACAGTGAGAGGCCTGGAGCCG
>NW_025945489.1:0-27617 GCF_000764305.2 Hyalella azteca
CCACTGCTACTCACAGGTAAGACCACCGCCGTCTTGTTTCTTTGGTGCAGATGCCACTTGATGGACCAGGCCTGACCCAGGGCCTGTTTTGAGCTCTTGATTCCTTAGTTTCATTATTCTTGATTAGATTTAGGATACTGATCATTATTCTGGCCCAGTTTAGTTTATTTACCGTGTATTCTTGTTATCTTCTTTACTGTTCAAACCGGTTTGGGCTGCTGGTTATTTATGTTCTCATGCTAGGTTCACCCCATAACTCATAACCCTGGGCTGTCCCATCTTCACTAACCTGCTAACCTTAATATTTCACCTTCATGTACCGGCAGTACCACTGATTCTATTTAATATATTTTTGCCTGGTTCTTTCTCTGTTTGATCTCCTGAGTTTGTTTTTATTCTGTTCCCTGTGCTGGTGCTGTGGTGCTGTACTGGCTGGACCATTGACCTTTAGAGGAGCTGACCCCAACAAAATGATCGCTCTGCATGATCCACTTTGTGCTTTGAGGAGTGGCTACGATTGTTGAAATACAAATTTTTGGAACATTGGGCATCCTGGTGGTCACAAGAAGTCCAGGCCGCAGGTAAAACAGCCTTCAGGCTGGGCCTGGGAGCAAAAGTGGATTATGTGGCTTATGGATCTTTACCACGCTATATGGAATGTTCTCTGGCTCGTGCTCGTCTGCGACTGGCCATGCTGGCATGAGGGCTCACTTGGCGTGTTTCAATTTGTCTTATTCCAGTATGTGTCCTATGTGTAATACTGAGGACACTATTATTCACTCCATCTTGCGGTGTTCACTCTACACAAACTAGAGGAGAGAGTTTCATTCCAACTTGGAAAATCTTTCACTTCCTTGGAGCCTTGTATCAGCTCTTGGTGGGGGAGATATCCCTCAGAAAATAATAAAAATGTGCACAGCAGTAATTTGTTGGCTGGGTAATAATTTGTCGCAAAGCAGTACTACCTAATAATAATAATTTGTCACACAGCAGTAGTACCTGCTGAGCTGCAGCATGGTAAATGCCCTATGAAGATGCCCAGTAACTAATTTCTTTTATCTCTTCTCACACAACAAGCACTGGCTGGTGAGAGTGAGCTAGAAATTAAACTGTGAAATGACAAGTGGCAAGAAGAAAAGGCTCAGATAAAAATTGAGTTGGGCTCAGACTGGGAGGTGTGATTTCTTCATACCCAAAGTCTTAGAATCAATTACAAAAAAAACCTCTAGTACTAAAAACTACACATTGTTATGCATTGTAGGGAGCATTTTCTTAATTTTTAATTTTTTGCATTTCATTTTGCACCGTTTGCTCCTCATCAACCAGAGTAGGGAATTTTGCTCAAATCTAAAGAACCTTTCACGCTCTTGGAACCTCATCACAGCTCTAGGAGGGGTTATAGCCATCAAAAATAGAGACCTGCTGTGAGATTTGTCACCTGGGGCAATACCTGCTGAGATGCAGCAAGGTGAAACACCCCATGAAAATAATCTGTGCCTAATTCTTTTATTCCACGCAACAAACACTTCCTTGTGTGAATGCAACAGAAATCCAAGTTGAAGCAAAAATGGCAAGATGAAACAAAGTTCCAACAAAAAATCCGTTGTACTCAGGCTGGGAGGTGTGACTTCTTCTCATAGTGGCAATGCAGTGAGTGTTTTAGACTCTTTGTCAAGTTCAATTTTGAGTCGTATAGGCAAATATAGTCCTATATAGACCAGCAAAGTATCATGGATACCAGCATTATCATGCATAAGATGTTGGTTCAAAATTCAAATCTTAAGTAAATGAGGAAATTAAAAATTAACTGAATTTAAAAAATCTCTGGTTTGCCACTATTCTTCCTCACACCCAAAGTCTTAAAAGCAACTTGAAAAATTCCAAGTGTATCAGTACAGAAACCTATTTGTTTTGACTTCTACCACTGGCAAACTGAACTACAAAATCATTATTGGTCAACAGAAAGGAAATTATTTCTTGTAAACTCTAATGTTTGTTGAACTGAAATTGAGTTAAAAACAGTCAATTTAAGCATCCAATTAGAGTTTTCTGTTGGTATGTATGGTTTGCAGGGGCCAGCAAATGACCCACCTGGCTTAGGTTGTTTACTTGAAAACTACATGTCATGGAGATCATTCAATTGTTAAGTGTGTGAATTTTTGTTTAAAGTGGTGTTCAACTCGTATGTTTGTGCAAGAACAATAGTGATGGTATTTGCACTATATGTTACAAGGAACCGTTATTTGTAAAATAGTTATTTTAGGGAATGTTACATGGCATGCAGAAGCATGCCATCCATGTGTTTTCTAAGCAAGATTTGGAGATGATTGTATACAATAGACTGTGCTAGGAAGCCATATCGTAGGTGCAGTGTAATATAAGCAATTGCACAAAGGAATTTTATCAATCAAGGAGTAAAGTTATTTATTTGGAGAACAGTACAAGTTAATTGGAAATGATGACACATTGTGTAAAATAATAGTTTTGAAAACCGTGGAAAAACAGTGGTTGTAACTAAAAAGACTTAGGCAGATCTACTAAGACCTAATAGTACCTCCAATCCTAGCATTCCACCATGATGTATATAAATGTTTACAAATGCTTAGCCATTGTTCAATTCAGAGGTATAAACACTTGGAAAATTCCATCTCACAAAACAAACCATGCAATAACAGGACTTACAGGAGTAAGTTGAAATGGGTGGAAAATTGGGAAAATTTTATGACATAATAATACATGCCTAATATGATTTGCATGCAATACATCATGAAGCATGTATTTTTAGATACTTTAGTGGGTCATTCTAGACTTTGAATATGCTTCAATTCTTATTAAATTTTATAAAATTAAATAATTGAATGTTATTGTTGAATTTCAACAAATGAAATTGTAGTGCTGTAATTTTATTCTATATTAATTTTCTTTTATGGCTGTAACTCATAGAAAACTTTTCACAGATAAACTTAGTTACAGACTGGTAATGGGGAAGTCATGTGATGCTAGTTTTCAAATTTTACTTGAAAACTCTCATTTCACGTGTTGAATTTTACTTGTAACAAATCTGGAAGTATGGGGATACAGTTTTTATGGTAAATTAGTAGCATGAACATATATCTAGTACTTGGGGCCTCTCAGGGGGGACTTCTGATGAGTGTCTATGCTTGTCAGAAGTCCCATGGGATTTTGCCCTCCTAGGGGGATTGTTCCTGAGCACCATACTGCTGAGCTTGCAGTGTTTGACTGCAAGTCTCATTTATGAGGTCAAGTTATTATGTGGATAGGATTCCTTACATTTCCCTTCTCTGTCTCTCTCGGGCAGGCAGCCGATCTCCCATGTAAGCAACTTCTTGTTCAAGAGTCTCAGTTTCTGTTGCTTTTAACCTGTTCCTCCTTGTCACTTTCTCATTGAGATGCTAATGCTGCTTCTTTTGAGCCAGCTTAAGCGGGCTGGACAATTGAGACCTTCCGCCCCTTGTGGGTGATGAATGATTTTTTGATTTAAGAAACCTCTGATAACTGGGACCTTCCGCTTCTTTGGTGATGTTCATTTTGACTTTTGGTGCAAGATAGCCAAATAGCTGAAGTGCTAGTAAACATTTGGCCACTAAACTAACTAACTAACTATATCTAGTACTTGACATTAGCAATCAATGTCAAGTGAGTTTTGTAAACCATACATTTGATTGGAACAAATGGACCAATTGCTTCTGAAAGCAATTTTGAGTGCCTTCTACAGTATAGCAAAATTATAATTTATTAAACAAGTATATATATATAGTAAGGGAGATACCTAGAAGTTTCTCAATGTTAACAGCATTGAAATCCACGCAGAAATATGAATTTTTAATATTTTTTAGTCAATGACTTAAAACCTAACTTCAATACAGCCTTTTATTATGGAATAAGTTAAATTTTTTGACATTTGAACTGTTGGTACTGCTTGCCAATGCTGTCTTTTGTTAATTTTGTATGTGGCTGTGTGTTGTGAGAGGTGGTGCTAGAGTGCTGTGGAGGTATTTGTAAAGAAGCAATTTCTCATTTTCTATGCATTTCATGTTTCCTTTCATTTTATCAAAAACTTCATATAATCAAAAAGCTTTTGTATTAGTGATTTCAGGAAGGCTTGTCTGTAGATACAAAAATTTTTTTACCAAGATGCTCCCCTTAAACTAGTTTGCACTATAGGATAATCTAAAATGCTTTGTGACTACTTATACTGTATGCAAATTTATTCCAGCACTACTTCATTGATCATTCACAACCCCCTTTCAGTGTCTTCAGAAAGACCATTTTTTGAAAGAGGATGTGCAACCTCCACGTTTCAGTGAATTGTGCATGTGCTAAATGAACCTACAATAATCAATTAATTTGAGGATAAATATTTTACTGAAAATGACAGATTCAAAACTGAGACACTTCCATGAAAGTGAGTTTGCCAGTGGAAACAATTCAACTCTATCTCCATCTCAGGATGGTGACTCACCTGAATGCAAAGTGGTCCATCGGAAACGCAAACACGTGCCTATAGCAAATGGAGAAATGTTGGGAAAGACCAAGAAGCGGCCCAAAATAATCCCAGAGCTTATAGAGCCATCAAGTTCAAAGAGTACCATTGTTGTTGTGTTGCCTACAAGCACAACTGAGCAACAAGGTTCCCGAGTAATCCACATCCGGCCAGCAGATGATAGTTCTAAAGGTATGTTAACCTCACTAGAGCAGCTCAGCTCAGTATTGGAAGCTCTGCCATTTTCAACCATGCATGTGCAAGATATACAAGTGAATCACCAAAAAGAATTGATTGCTGTTCAGCTGTTGGGGGTTAATGAAGAAGATATTGCTTCTCTTTTGCAACTGACTCAGCTTGGACCTTGGTCAGTTATTGTAAATGTTTCATCCAAGCCTACTATTAAGCCAGTAATTGAAAAAATTAGACAGAAGAGGCAAGAAAATATTTCTGTGAAAACTGCTCCAGCCATCCTCAAATGTAACTCACTGGGTAATTTACATGAAATTAATGAAAATGTAAGATCAAATATCATAAAAGGAAATTATTCAGGTATTGACATTAGTGGCCGTGGCAGTAACTTTTTTGTTGTTGGCATGTTTGGCCCATTTGAAGTTATCAAATCTGCAAAGGTTAGAATATCTTCAAAGTTTTGCAGTCTTGAAGACTATTTCTACAAACCAAAATTCAAATCTACAGAAGCTGAATGGGAAAGAGCTAAATCCTGGACAAATTTTCAAGAATGCTTATATAACAATAAAGAATTCACTCCTGAAGATTTAGAAAATGAATTGAATGAGAAAATAAATAAAATTGCCAAGCATTTTATGGATTTTAAACTTGGCACTCTTGATGAAAAGTCCATGAAAGAGAAGAAAATGAATAAGGTTGACTATGCAATGCCTTACCTGCCAACATACAAGGATGTTGAGGTGGGTATTTTTCTTGACCTTCTAATTGCAAGTGAAGACTGATCTATTAGTAATGCTTGACATTTTTTTATGTTCACTCACTACTCAAAATGGTACTTAGGTATGTTGACTTCTGATTGAACATGTATCATACTTTTTTGGGGAGCATCCTTGCCATGACTATTTCTATATCTACATATTTTTCTGGAATCTAACTTTTCTGGATATAATTTTTTATTCTATAAATGCCATTGTTTACCAAATTCATCCAGTTACCAAAAGTCAATTTGTAGTTACTGATTATCTTTATAAATTTCATTTCCATTCTAAGAGAGTGCAAAAAATGAGTAAAAGAACCATTTTCCAGTGAAATTCATAATATTATAACAAGAATTGCTTATCTTGTAGCATTATTAAATTATGAATTACTTCTATTAATAGTATGACATGCTTGATTGATATTAATTTTTATTTTCGCTGCCTCATCTTTAGATTTAGCTATTTATTCTTCAATTGCTGCTTTGAAGTTTAATGAGTAACTTAGATGGAAAAGATGTAATAAAATCTTTAACAAATATAAATTTAGAAAAGCATTTTCACCCAAATAGATATATATACCTGTGTGATAGACAGTGTTTGGTTTAAGGAACTTGATATATTACTAGTTAAATTAAAAGAAATATAGGTATGTATAAATTAAATAGTAATGAATAAATAACCTATTCTAGATAAGTAATTGCTGATTGCACCTGTTGTCAGGTCATTATGCCCAGATATTGGAGAGAAAACTTGTCTTGGTTAAAAACTTGTAGCTTCTCCCATATTACAAAATGTCTACAGAACTTAGCTAAGCTAAAAATTCTGTTATCAATTTCAGATTTATATGCTTTTCATACGAGTTATTTCATGGACCATTGTTTTTATTGCAGTTTCTTGGAAAATTGTTCATGGGCAAGGAAAGTGATGCTGATAAGGATGCTGTGGTTGAACCACTGTGGAAAAGAAAGCATGACCCTAACAGCAAGTATAATAAAGGATTATTTAGTGAAAAGGAAAGTCAAGTTGTTAATGAAAATTGGAATCAGTTTCAAAAGGTCAGTTAATAGGTGATATTTTAAATTCTAGTTTGGCTGAGTGGAGTTGGAAAACTAAAATTAACTCAGGTAGGTAAATAAGGTAAATATTGAGTCTTTCATTTTTACTTATTGTTGATCATTTTTCGTTGTTTTGCAAGATTTTTGCTGCAAGTTATACAAAATATTAACCACTGCATTTATCAACTAAGTTAGTTTCCTTTAGTCTACCAGAAGACTCATTCAAGTGGCTCCTTTTTAGCGCATTTTCTCATTTATGGAAAAAATGCACTATTGTGCTCGCCATGTCCGTCTGTCTGTCTGTCCGTCTGTCCATCCGTCTGTCCGTCCGTCCGTGACCTCAAGTTTTCGTCAATGAGAAAATGCACTCTGTCACTCACTGCAGTGAGTACTGAGTTATTTTTTCATATTTGATACAACTTGGTGGGTGATACTGTCCTTGTCAAGCAAGTCATTGATGGCATTACATGATCTTTTCAAAACAATAGATCACTTCCACCTATATTTCATTTGCTTTATTTGTTCATTTGTTATTCTAACACAGCATCAAATATTTTTAACTGTGCCTAATAGTTCTGCTTGTTGTCAAAAACACTTTCAATCCAAAATTTGCTAGGACATTTTCTTTGTCTTCCCCAATGCACATTTTAAATCCATATTTCTCATCCATTTCATATTATTTGCATCTTGCCAACCTGGCTTGTACTTCTCCACAGCAAACATCTCTTCTTTTTTATTATTATTTACCAACCTCTCTTCTTTATTATTATTATCTTTGAATTAATTCTCATAATGACAGCATTAGCAAAAATTGTATGATTTGAATTTTACTATTCACTCTAGTAAAATATATATACAGCAATCCCTTGATTAGCACGGTTTTGAATACCGCGGAAAAAAAATTTGCGACCTACCCTTAATTTACGCGGTGCCAGTTTTGATTAGCGCGACTTTTTTTTCACAACGCATCATTTTCCCGCCTCTAGCCAGAGATGTTACGTTCGTAACAAAAGTGTTACTTTTTGCATATAAGATCTTATGTTGTTACTTTTGTTCCGACTTTTGGAAAAATTCGCCGAATGTTGTTACTTTATGAATTTCAGCCAATAATTCTTTAAATAAAGTGGTATACACAGAATCATTATCAAGTCTGAATTTATTGGCATCCCGTAGACCATCATCTCATTTACCCTTGGTATTCCAGATTCATCAAATATTGCATGTCCTTCGAGCTCGTCTTCTAGTTGTGATCCAGTTTGTCCCGGACCACAAGAACATCAGGGGAAATGAGATGGCTGATCTGGCTGCTAAAGCAGCTCAT
This sequence comes from Hyalella azteca, assembly GCF_000764305.2. Classification (NCBI taxonomy): domain Eukaryota; kingdom Metazoa; phylum Arthropoda; class Malacostraca; order Amphipoda; family Hyalellidae; genus Hyalella; species Hyalella azteca. The sequence continues at coordinate 7,831 of NW_025945489.1, forward strand.
GCATTAACCGAGGTATCAGCTGAGGCCGTGATGAGCAGGGAGGACAAGGTGAGAGAGATAAGAGTGGCAGTCCAGAGAGCATGGGAGGAAGGATGGAGACAGAGGGCAGCAATTACTAACACTGGGCACCACCTTTTGAAAATTAGAGACCGAGTAGGATATTGGCCTTGGTCATCCATCAGGGAGAGAACCATTGAAACCACATTGGCGAAATTCAGATTAGGGCATGTGGGACTTGGGGAGCACTTGTTCAGGTTTAATATGACTAACACAGACCTTTGTTTATGTGGGAGAGTTGAAACAATCCAGCACTTCTTCTTGCCATGCCCATTATTTGCTGACAGTTGCTCAGATTTGCTGACCCAACTGCACTCAATTGGAGTTCCAGTTACATTAAAATGCATATTAGGTGGAGGAGAATATCCTTATAAAATCCAAGCACAAATTATGCAAAGTGTATCACTTTTCTTAGCCTCAACGGGAAAGTTGAAGCAACTTTAAACCTAACCAGTAACCTAGACAAAGAACTTCAAAAAGGCCAAATGGCCACAAACCACCAGCACCTCTCCTGCAGATGTACATAGGAATGTAAGTGCATCACCTGTAAGGGGGAATTGCTGGAGGTTGTCTCACTGTCCTTAAGATAAGTCTTTGGACCAAGAAATTAGTCTTTTTAGCCCCCATACCCGGACTGTAGTAGTGGTAAAGGATATGTAGTAGGGTCCGTGGTATGCTCGTAAATATCTAGTCACTTCCCCCTGAGAACAAATTGAATGCTCCAGGCTGCGCCAGCCCATGCTGGACCATTTTGGCCCTATGAATCCTTGTGTCCAAATGACAAGATTAGTGCTAGGTAAGGGTTACTAACCGGTAGACTAATCAGATGCACAATTTAACGCTCATAAGACACAATTATTTTGCCTAATAGACTTATTTATTACAGATTGGCTTGCCAGACAAGGAAGCCTTTTGAGCCGTGAGGTGTATGGAGGACGACTCCACTTCCTCAAGAAGCAGACAAAACAACAAACAACATTTACTTTTGCTGAGACGAAAACTATCCCTTGGAGATTGCTTGTTGCCTGTTGGCCTTTTGTGGAAGACGGACGTGCGGCAGTCATTCTCTTGAACTAGTCGAAATAAGTCAGGTTACTATCTGATTTCGTAGTTTGTAACTTTGTAGGTTCTTTTCACTTAGCTGAATTAGCTCTGTAAGAACTGCAAGGGAAAGGGAAACGCAGGAAAAAAAACAATAGTCATTCATTTGGATTTTGGATCAACTGGCGATGAGGCAGACTCAGACTCTGACATGTCTCACTAGTCACTACCTATGTTGGCCATACCCAGGATGGTGCGGTTTTCTGCTGATTAATCTGGCATTGGCATACAACCATACACAAGTCACAAGGCTCTGAGCCACGGTCAGGAAGATGTGCCAGGTGTGCTGTAATTTTTATTATTAATGCATCAATTTGCGCCATGCGCCATAATATGCCGGTAAAAAAGTGCACCGTCACCGTGCGCCGTGCTCCTGAAGTTGTTTAAAGATGAATGCGCGACAACGCTATCACACACAAACAAATATCTGCATCAAGTTGACTAGATTTCTAATGTGATAACTCAGGTTCTAAGAGTTGGCACATAATGATTATTTATTCATTATTCATAGATCACAATTTGGTTGGAAATTAATTACAAAACTGAATAGTAGGTGACAATCCACATGGCTTGAGATTGGTTTCTTCTAATGAAGGACTGATTTTGGCGAATAGTACAAACCTGAATGTCAATGTCACTATGTCAGGAATATGTTACGTTCCTGACATCCTCCTGGCTGGAGAAATGGGTTTGTGCGGTGCAAACCCATTGAACACAAAATTACAGGCGCCGCACTTTTTTTTAAATTATCAGTTCTCATTTTTTGCAACTTTGAAGATTAATTATATAGACTAAACAACAAACATTAATAAAATATGAGTAGCTTCAAGAGACTCATCGCATGACATATGATGATGAATCAGCATTGCGTAAAAGTATGTAAAGATGATGTTGAGAATTTCTGATGACAGTTATGTCTAGACATATTTTATTTACAAAAGATTTTGCACTCTAAACTATTTTCCATTAAATATAATGATGAAATTATTTCTGACTCTTTTCATTAACTCTAGAATCTTAAATAACCCTATCAGTGCACTAATAGTATATACTGCACAAGCAAAATCTGTCATTTAACACTAATATTTGTTTACTTAATATGCCCAATTTCTGAGGACTTGATTATTCACCACTTGCCTCATGTCTGAACAGAATATTGTCTCATTTCCGGACGGCCTACAGAAGGTAAACAAACGATGTTCGTCAGTTTGCATAAGAAATTTGTAGAAAATTTCTTTGAAAATAAATTTCTAGATTTTTACTTTCACAAAATTTCCATGTCAAGGAAAATCATAGATTATATATTGATGGATAATATAATTAAATGCATGATGGCAAATGGGACCCTCATTTTCATTGGAGGGCAACATAAGAATGATGAACAAGAAAATTGACACTATGTTTCAGCAAAAAATATGAACACAGAAGTAAATGTAGGTGGGAAAGCACTGCTGCACCAACATCCTCACTTCTCAACAGCAGCCGGTACACTGCACTGACTACAGGTCTCAGGTCTGCAGCTATCAACATATTACATCTGGCAGCAGCTGCCGCTGGCCTCTGCCAATCACCGAGTGCGTTCAGCCGTCTGCGTTCCATTTCCAGTAGTCTTTAACTATCTATTTGTTATATATTGATTACAATATACAATTTAAATGTGTTAGCTAGCTTATACAGAGTGGTGCAGAACCGATTGAGCAGTTTTGAGGCAAAATAAAAGAGTAATGGAGGTAACATACCATTTAAAATACTTATGTTTTGAAAACACTATCAGGAAGATGGTGTCTGTTAGCTGCATCACACTGTTGGAGTCATTCTCAGAAGTTTCCTACNCTGTCTCTTATACACATCTAGATGTGTATAAGAGACAGACCTTGCTCCATACAAACTTTACAAAGCTAATGAATAGACTTATCAATAATTGTTTACCCAAAAATCCCAAAGTGGTAAACACCACCTTGGCCTGTTGGTCATTATTGAAGGCAATAACAGCCCTTTTTAGCCATCCATTATGATCCACATACTGTTATTGTTAGTAGGCTAATTGCAACATAAAAAATAACTATTCAAAAAGACAAAAAAAAAACTAAAAAAATAGAAAAAATTATTCATTTTTATTTTTTTTTTTAATAAAAAAATCACCAACCCTGGTTCAGAGAACTGGCCAGCAGTACTGGCGCCTCAGGTAATCAGTCCAATGCTTCACTGGGTTGAAGTGTAGCAGGCTTTCGTGGCCGTGAGTCGTAACCGTGATTGTTGTTGTCATTGTTTTGTTTGTTGATGTATTGTTGTTGTTGTACTTGCTTGTCAATTTTAATGCAACCCAAAATAAAAGTAAAATTTGAATACATCCATCTTATCATTTTAGGATTGTTATAGGAAAAAACTGGGCCATTTGCTTGCTAGGAATTGTAAAGGACTTGCGGGATGCATGGCAGGGTCCCAATTTTTTCTTAAGTGCTTTCAGTATGTGAAAGACACATGGTGGGGAGGAATGTTAGGGGCCACATGCTGGTATATAAACTATTTAGTAATTGTTATAAGTGTCTTGTATTAATCCTCTCATTCTATTGTCCCAGTTTGCGATTACTTGAGCGACAGCCAGATAGATTCAGATTAGTGTAAAATCACATTCATTGAGTCACTAGTTGAGTGAAGCAGTGCAATACTGATCTGCTGCTATTTCATGCTAATTAACCTGCTATAAACAAACCTGCTTTCTGGCCATTTACTGCCATGCTGATCCTTCACTGACCTGCTATGAATATCATGGCTCATAAATAGGTGAGTAAAGGGAATACTCTTGCCACTCATCTCAGTCCTAAATTTTAATTATTGGATGTTATCAGTAAATGTTTGTAATTTTCATCAATCATCACTTAAAAGTTGTTCTGGAGTTTGTATTAGATAGATCAATGTGTTTCAATTATTATTGTTGGATGGGTTTTATGTGTTCTTGTTCCTGCACTTTTGCAGAGCAGCCAATTTTGGGCGCATTCTGGCTTCCGGGCAAGTCTGGGACCAGTTTGAGATGAGTGACAGGCAAGCTTTGGGCTCACTGAGCCACATTGTAGTCGAGTCTTGGGCTGCTATTTGGCTACTCAAGCTGACACTAGAGGCCAGCGTGGATGCCCCTTTAAGTCCTGTCTAGCAACTCATGTCAGAGCTGCCTTCATGTGCCAGTTGAGTCTACCCCACTGCTACTCACAGGTAAGACCACCGCCGTCTTGTTTCTTTGGTGCGGATGCCACTTGATGGACCAGGCCTGACCCAGGGCCTGTTTTGAGCTCTTGATTCCTTAGTTTCATTATTCTTGATTAGATTTAGGATACTGATCATTATTCTGGCCCAGTTTAGTTTATTTACCGTGTATTCTTGTTTATTCTTTACTGTTCAAACCGGTTTGGGCTGCTGGTTATTTATGTTCTCATGCTAGGTTCACCCCATAACTCATAGCCCTGGGCTGTCCCATCTTCACTAACCTGCTAACCTTAATATTTCACCTCCATGTACTGGCAGTACCGTACTGCTGATTTTATTTAATATATTTTTGCCTGGTTCTTTCTCTGTTTGAGCTCCTGAGTTTGTTTTTATTCTGTTCCCTGTGCTGGTGCTGTACTGGCTGGACCATTGACCTTTAGAGGAGCTGACCCCAACAAAATGATCGCTCTGCATGATCCACTTTGTGCTTTGAGGAGTGGCTACGATTGTTGAAATACAAATTTTTGGAACATTGGGCATCCTGGTGGTCACAAGAAGTCCAGGCCGCAGGTAAAGGAGCCTTCAGGCTGGGCCTGGGAGCAACAGTGGATTATGTGGCTTATGGATCTTTACCACGCTAGATGGAATGTTCTCTGGCTTGTCTGCGTCTGGCCATGCTGGCATGAGGGCTCACTTGGCGTGTTTCAATTTGTCTTATTCCAGTATGTGTCCTATGTGTAATACTGGGGACACTATTATTCACTCCATCTTGCAGTGTTCACTCTACACAAGCTAGAGGAGAGAGTTTCATTCCAACTTGGGAAATCTTTAAGTTCCTTGGAGCCTTGTATCAGCTCTTGGTGGGGGAGATACTCCTCAGAAAATAATCAAAATATGCACAGCAGTAATTTGTTGGCTGGGTAATGATTTGTCGCAAAGCAGTAATACCTAATAATAATAATTTGTCACACAGCAGTAGTAACTGCTGAGCTGCAGCATGGTAAATGCCCTATGAAGATGCCCAGTAACTAATTTCTTTTATCTCTTCTTTCACACAACAAGCACAGGCTGGTGAGAGTGAGCTAGAAATTAAACTGTGAAATGACAAGTGGCAAGAAGAAAAGGCTCAGATAAAAATTGAGTTGGGCTCAGACTGGGAGGTGTGATTTCTTCATACCCAAAGTCTTAGAATCAATTACAAAAAAAAAAACTCTAGTACTAAAAACTACACATTGTTATGCATTGTAGGGAGCATTTTCCTAATTTTTAATTTTTTGCATTTCATTTTGCACTGTTTGCTCTTCATCAACCAGAGTAGGGAGTTTTGCTCAAATCTAAAGAACCTTTCACGCTCTTGGAACCTCATCACAGCTCTAGGAGGGGCTATAGCCATCAAAAATAGAGACTTGCTGTGAGATTTGTCACCTGGGGCAATACCTGCTGAGATGCAGCAAGGTGAAACACCCCACAAAAAAATCTGTGCCTAATTCTTTTATTCCACACAACAAACACTTCTTTGTGTGAATGCAACAGAAATCCAAGTTGAAGTAAAATGGTAAGATGAAACAAAGTTCCAACAAAAATTCAGTTGTACTCAGGCTGGGAGGTGTGACTTCTTCACATAGTGGCCATGCAGCAAGTGTTTTAGACTCTTTGTCAAGTTTAATTTTGAGTTGTATAGGCAAATATAGTCCTAGATAGACCAGCGAAGTATCATGGATACCAGCAATATCATGCATAAGATGTTTCAAAATTCAAATCTTAAGTAAATGAGGAAATTAAAAATTAACTGTAGGTATCTAAAAATCTCTGGTTTGCCACTATTCTTCCTCACTCCCAAAGTCTTAAAAGCAACTTGAAAAATTCCAAGTGTATCAGTACAGAAACCTATTTGTTTTGACTTCTACCCCTGGCAAACTGAACTACAAAATCATAATTGGTCAACAGAAAGGAAATTATTTCCTGTAAACTCTAATGTTTGTTGAACTGAAATTGAGTTAAAAACAGTCAATTTAAGCATCCAATTAGTTTTCTGTCAGTATGTATAGTTTGCAGTGGCCAGCAAATGACCCACCTGGCTTTGGTTGTTGACTTGAAAACTACATGTCATGCTGAGATGAAAACCACATGTCATGGAGATCATTCAATTGTTAAGTGTATGAATTTTTGTTTCAAGTGGTGTTCAACTCTATGTTTGTGCAAGAACAATAGTGATGGTATTTGCACTATATGTTACAAGGAACCATTATTTGTAAAATAGTTATTTTAGGGAATGTTTCATGGCATGCATGAGCATGTCATCCATGTGTTTTCTAAGCAAGATTTGGAGATGATTATATACAATAGATTGTGCTAGGAAGCCATATGTTAGGTGCAGTATAATATAAGCAATTGCATAATGGAATTTTATCAATTAAGGAGGAAAAGTTATTATTTATTTGGAGAACAGTACAAGTTAATTGGAAATGATGACACATTATGTAAAATAACAGTTTTGAGAACAGTGGAAAAACAGTGGCTGTAACTAAAAAGACTTAGGCAAATCTACTAAGACCTAAAAGTACCTCCAATCCTAGCATTCCACCATGATGTATATAAATGTATATAAATGCTTAGCCATTGTTTCAATTCAGAGGAATAAACACTTGGAAAATTCCATCTCACAAAACAAACCATGCAATAACAGGACATACAGGAGTAAGTAAGGAGTACAGGAGTAAGCATGAATAACGATTGGGTATCTCACACTCGAGCCGGAGCAACGTCGCTTGGTTGCTAGATTGCCTTTACTAGATGCCTTCACCTTCACTGCTGCCAATTCAGAAAAGCATCTCTTGTTTTTACATCTCTCGGAGAAATAAATTCTACGTTTGGTACTACATTTTTATGCTGGTTTTTCTTGTGTATGTTCCTAGTGCTTAAGTTATCTCTGTTCAAAGAATAGAGCCAAGGACTCTTCCCTGCTTTGTAGCCATTGTAACAGTGAAGAGCTGGAGAACCGACTGTTGACAAGACATTCTCTGACGAACCCCTCAGAAAGGACCAGCCTGACACAATGAATATTGCAATAATAATTTACAACCCAAACATGGAAAGTTGAAAGGAGCGGGGAAAATAATCTAAAGAATTTAAAGCATGGTATTTTATCTGCCAATGGTGTGGCTCAGTCATTATTCTGTTCTATAAGTGGGATTATTTTCTTTGCGAGTAAAACAGTAAAGTGCAAATACATGAATTTATACAATGTACAAAAATCCATTTAAGGCAGCATGTTTTTAAAAAAGTAAACTTTGTGACGAACATACGAACATTTATCCTTGCTTTTGCACATATGTTGACATGCATGAAACACGTTTAGCCAAATATTGTCGCGTCAGGAATATGAAAAATATACTTTTTATGGACAGTTCATAGGAAAGTGTAAAAGAACCTTGAGCTGTGGTTCCAGAAGGACGAGGATTTTTATCAGCCGGACCTGCTGGCTTCTCTTCTCCATCGCAGCCCAAAGTCTCGTCGGCGAGAGCATCGGTTATTGCACCACACCCTGCAAAGCACGAGTTCATCAGCGCCATAGTTTTAAGCGACAGTGACGAGACCAATTCAATATCGCACTAGCTTTAAACTATTTCCATGAAATGATAAGTCATTATTTATAGGATTAAGTTTAATCCATGCATCATACATAATCTATATCTAGTATATTGAACAATGCATCTTCTTATTTAATGCGAATATAACCAACCATGTAAGATGTTGCGTTTTAATCGATAAAATAGTGGAAATCAAAAGCATTAGACAAAACAAATGTTCAAAATGCAAGAATACATCAGCTAATAATGAAGCACATCATTTCATTATCAGTCTTCAAGAAGAGTGCTTCATGTAGAAGGAATTTTGATATCGCTTGCATAACAGTGTGCTGAGGTACGCAAAAGATGAACAATATTAACATTATATCACTTGGAAAAAAGTGTGAGCACGTGACTAACGCGTATGCTCATGAAGCCATCCCAGCTGATGTTGTTGCCGGGTGGATGTCTCACGTTGCGGGTGAGGTAACCGTGTTACCTACATTGACTTTGGTTTGGCAACAACCCTTCTATCTAGTATGTTAAAGGCGAATGAAAGACTGGTGTCTTATCTCTTAAATTGAAGTAAAAATTCGGTGACAATGTAATGAGTGAATAAGTTTAACTGCATTCAGGAGTTATGATTAGGGCTAGGGGAAGGGAGCATGGACAGGGTTACACATATTCCGTCATTGATGAACTGAAAAATAAAGAGAACAAAAATCAATAACCTGTCCAACTAGATAATAATAATAAGCCTGAAGGGAACTTGAATGTTAAAACTGATGCAATAAATACTTAAAATAGATTCTTAATTGATGGCAAGCTGGTTGCGTGCAGCAAGCAAGAAATATGGAAAACAAAACAAACAAACATAATATTGGGAGTGAAATCAGTAAAACATTTGCAAAGATAAGCTAAAACTAGAACCAAGAAAAACCATTCAAGTAATTGGTAAAAGTTATGAAGTTTTCAAGATAAACACACAAAATCAAAGCATTCAAGAATAAATTGCAAGCAAATGACAGTTTAAATAAGAATTGCAATAAACATTGGATGATAAGTGAAGCACTAACAAAGTTAATTAATCAGATTCGCAGGTAGCAAAATTATGGGACACTCACAAAACATCTTTGCAATTAAAGGGATCACACCTAATGCAACTCACCAACAACTTGTGGCAGTTCCACTTAGTAACTCATCAATTTAGGGATCACAATTGCATTTTTATAGTCCTCCAATCACTATCACAATAATTAGCAAAGTTGCCATAAATGGAGAATTAGTTTATAGGCTGAAAAGAACAAAAAGAAAGCATACATTGAACAATAATTAATAAGTAAACATTAATTCAAAAATGATTCATAAATAGAGAGCAGATGGTTGGGTGAAAAATATGGGTAGATGCCTCCCGGCAACAATGTGTGAACACCGCAGCGGCCAACGCGATAGCTAACATCAGTAACGTTTACTAAACTCTTGCTTCACCTTGCTTGAATCAATATCCACATATCTCTGGTACGAGGTTTGGCACCAATGAAAATTATGTTAGCGTGAGAAAAACTCTATTATACATCCAGCTAAGCTAAATTCTTTCCAAGAGACGCCTTAACTTCATTTGAGAATTAATTAAAGTGAAAGAATTTGAGAAATTTGAGGATCTAGCTTAATCATGAATTCTTGACTAGTTTCCGCTTTTCTGGAAAATCGTTGAGATAGTATCGAACATATTAGTTTCTTGTAGCAGGTTAACTTTTAGATATATTGCCATTACTTGCCGCATACTACATACAAATTACCAAATTAACGCGATAAACCATTGGTTTTATGTAGAGACGGTTGAAATCAGGTTTAAATAACATCGTAATGACCGTATCACTGTTCTATGAGAATGAGATGCCACACCCCAGAATGAGAATGCCACACCCGAGCGCACCGAAAAGAACATGCTCATTCTTCCTTGAATACAATAAAGCACTTCAGAATAAATATAATTAATTTATTCAGTTGCAAAAACATATCAACTCACTGTTTAATAGAGTAGATTGTTCAAAAGATCCAAAATTCTTGAAAATTATGAAGTTGCCGGTAGTAGTTGATTCTCGAAAATCGCGGGTGAGATTTTACTGTTCTCGGGCAATTTTACAAAATCGCGTGTGAACAGCTGCTACTTACCTTCTCTCAAATTCTCGCGCCGAGCGGCCGAACGAGAGGTGCGCTGCCATAGACCAGCAAATTACCTCAAATCAGCCCTGGAGCCAACTTCAACCTTCTAAGTTCTAAATGCTATTGATAAAGTCATCCTGGCAGTGGCACCTAAGCAACTGTACTCAATTGACCCATTGTACTGTAGGCGGAGAGGTCTCAACTATATCTGCCTCCGCTCAACATTTCATCTCTGGTTTGGTTTAACCATGGGGTGAAGGAAAATGAAACACGGAGCGTGACTGACCAGAGAATATAAACACGAAAGAAATGAAGCATACAAACATAAACAAAGAAAAGGGAAAAGTGGGTGCATAAGTGACAGACTTTAGTGTCTTGCTCAAACCAAGAACCCTGAAATAACACGAGAAATTAGCTTGTATAAAAAAGGTAAATTAAAGAACCTTGAAAAAACCATCATTAACGTAATCATTATAAACAAATATACTCATTAACTGATGGACTAGCATTTAAAATTCAAAGCAAGATTAAATAACATTATCAAAACAATTTAAGTACCCAAAACTATTAATCAATCAAGCAAGTGGTATATCATATTATATATCCATCAGGCTGAGGCTAATCACGGACAAAGCTCTGATGTTCATCAGCCAAACTAATGTTTGTTGCAACCCAATCATCGTTAACTCAAACGAGTGGTGACAGGAGGACTCACCAGGTCAACCACTGTGCAAAGCTTCAGAATGCTAGTCGGCCATTATAACAACACATTGTAAGTTCTCTAACTGTAAAAACACCAGGGAGAAAAAGACAAAACATGGGTTATTGCATAAAGAAAAGACAAAAAATAAATGCAAAGAAATTGATAAGTTACGACTGAGACAGGGCTAGCTGAAGCCTAAAGGAATTGCACAAATCTTTATTACCTGAACCAGCAGCATTAAAACATCGGTTAAGACAGTTCACTTGAACTAGTTTATTCTATCTCTATTAAAACGCTAAAGCTTAAAAAGAGTATCACTACATTATAAACTAAGCTTGGACTACTAGCAAGCGATAAACACCATAATGAGGGCCAGCACCTACAGTACCACATGAACTTATAATCAACAATGCTTCAGCTCACAAGCTGCTATTCCGCATACCGTAAAATGGGGTAACTTAGACCACTTTTTTTTATAAATGATGCAATTTTTTTACTAGCTAAATTAAACTTGAATTGAAACATGCAAAATACAGGCCTATACTCTAGCTTCACTCACCATAAATTGCTGGCTCCTGCCTCTCATAGTCTTTATGCAATTTCAAAAAAGTGATGGTCTTTGTTACCCCAGCTCTTGGGGTAACTTAGACCGGGTGGTAAAATCAATTATATTTTTTGGTCAAATAACTCCAGGTTTTGGTGCATTGTAGTAGAACTCTTCTAGTTACATATGCAAATGACAAAACTGCCGGTCTAAGTTACCCCATTTTACGGTAGTTAACGGTTGATACGTCATTCTCCAATATCTTTCAACCCATACCATCGCCTCAAAGGATTGGATTGTTGGCAAGCATATGTATATGATAGTTGTATGTTGGATGGTTCTACAGGCGATCAAGTTGAAAACACTGGTTGTCGAGTTGTTACTATAAAGTTCTTAAGAAATTGATGTAGTAGCAAAATAGATAATAAATATGATACAAAAGTCACTTGTTTTAGTCGTATAACAAATGATCTTCAGAATACTTCAGGCCGGGTGGCCCAGTTGTTAAAGCTCAAAGTACCAAAATTGGAGCAGACATGCGCGTGTTTTCCTATTGGAGCATGTGCGCCAGTTTCTGGTCAGAATCGACGAGGAGCAGTCAAGCAAAATTGGAGCAGTGAGTTGCGCATTCGAGACCGCAACAAGCTGTGAATGTTCTGTGTTGTTAAGAATAGGCAGCAGGCATATGGCCTCAAAAGCTGAAACTGATTTTTTTATGATTATCGTATTGCTATTGTTTATTGTTAACATCTGAGCATACCGCCTTCAATTTGCTGGGCCGTATGTATCCAACTTGGTCAAATGGCCGCGTATTCTTGAACATGTCCACGTATTCTTATTATTGTGTTCTAATAATATAAGTGCTCACGTATTTCTAATATTCCTAATAATATAAGTGTCCACATATTCCATATATCGTATTCCTAATATTCCTAATAATATGAGTGTCTATGCATTCTTATTGTCATATTCTTAATAATATAAGTGTCCACATATTCTAACTATCATATTCCTAATATTCCTTATAAGTGTCCATGTATTTTAAATGTCGTATTCTTGATGTTCTTAATAATATAAGTGTCCACTTATTCTAAATATCGTATTCCTAATGTCGTATTCCTGATATTCTTAACAATATAGTGTCCACGCATTCTTAATATCGTATTCCTAATATTCCTAATAATATAAGTGTCCACATATTCTAAATATTGTATTCCCAATATTCCTTATAATATAAGTGTCCACGTATTCTAAATATCGTATTCCTAATGTTCTTAATAATATAAGTGTCCACATATTCAAAATATTGTATTCCTAATATTCCTATTGATAAAAGTCTCCACGTATTCCTAATATTCATATTGATATAAGTCTCCACGTAATCCTAATATTCTTAATAATATAAGTGTCCATGTATTCCAAATATTGTATCTCTAATATTCTCAATAATATAAGTGTCCATGCATCCTTAATATCAAATTACCGATATTCTTAATAATATAAGTCTCCACACATTCTTAATATTGTATTCCTAATATTCTTAATAATATAAGTGTCCATGTATTCAAAATATTGGTATCTCTAATATTCTTAATAATATAAGTGTTCATGCCAACTTATTATCTTATTCCAAAAGTTTGTTATAATATAAGTGTCCCAGCATTCTTAATATCGTATTCCTAATATTCTTAATAATATAAGTGTCCATGCATTCTTATTATCATTTTCCAAAAGTTCGTTATAATATAAGTGTCCACGCATTCTTAATATTGTATTCCTAATATTCTTAATAACATAAGTGTCCATGTATTCCAAATATTGGTATCTCTAATATTCTTAGTAATATAAGTGTCCATGCATTCTTATTATCATTTCCCAAAAGTTCGTTATAATGTAAGTGTCCACACATTCTTAATATCGTATTCCTAATATTCTTAATAATATAAGTGTCCACGCATTCTTAAAATTGTATTCCTAATATTCGTAATAATATAAGCATCCATGCATTCTTATTATTGTATTCCTAATGTTCCTAATATTCTAGCGCTGGTCATCGGATCGTTACTATGAAATTCATAAGAAATTAATGTTGTAGCCAAATAAATTATAAATACAATACAAAAGTCACTCGTTTTAATTGTATAACATAAAGAATCTTTAGTCTACTTCAGGCCGGGTGGCCCAGTTGTGAAAGCTCAAACCTTGCAGGCAAGTGAGTTGAAAAAAGTGCATCGAAAAATGCGTCAGTAATGCATCGATAAGGCGGTTGACTCATCAAAGTGGGTCATCCAGACCCACCCATTTCTCTCAGTGAAGCATTCACTTTTACACAGTAATGTAGGTGTGTTATGAAAGGCTTTGTAAACAATATAAAGATAAATAATGGCATCTAATATATTAAAACGCATGCCAAATTAAATAAAGTATCATTTTTATCAATTAAAATGCAATTTGAATTTTGTGTTTGTATTAATTATATAAAAATTTTGTAAGGAGTGACATTCAGATCTAATATGAACATGGATTGTCTAATGTGTTTAATCGAAATTTGTATGATAAGTCGATCAGTAAGACGCGTTTTTACTAATAATATAAATTTCTAATTGAATAAATTGGTTTTATGTATTGTATTGTATTGGCTTATAAAACTGAAAGTGAATATTGTTATCTCAGGTTTCCTGACACGACCACTAGCTGAACATGATCGATGTCCAAACAAACGTGCAAAGACAGAGTTAAATGTTCGCATGTTTGTCATGAGGTTAATTTTAAAATCATAATTCTTAGCATGGATTTTTAATGTTCTGATTTACGCTTTCCTGAAATTCGTAACTACTAAATTGCATCATAAATTATTCAAACCTATTAAAGAATTCGCTACTTAAGGGTTTGATGTAGCTGCTTGCATGTTCGCAATCCGCATTATGAGAGACTCTGCCAAGAAGGCAACAGATTCTTGCAGGTGCTGCGTGACTTTATCTGTGAAAGAAGGTACGACAAATTCAGTAGAGCCTTACATGTAATGAATTATTTCTGGTGATGTGCTTTTTAAGGGCTTTTGGCCATTACTGTTGAAATTGTAGCTCTATGGGCAAGGTTAATATTATCCATGGCCATTGGCCACGGGTGAAATTATCCATGGCCATGGGTGAAATTGTCGCAAGTGCACGGGTGATTTTTGCTCTTCTACAGGTGGCTCCTGCCCATTTTTCCAGGCTGGCCCTAAAGTTCATTTTTGAGTCCCTACGGTATAAGTATACCAGCAAAGTATCATGGATACCAGCATTATCATACATATGAATTTGGTTTAAATCTTGAGTAAATGAGGAAATTAAAAATGAACTGATTCTAAAAAATCTCTGGTTTGTCACTATGATTATCATACTTAAGAAATTGGTTTAAATCTTGAGTAAATGAGGAAATTAAAAATGAACTGATTCTAAAAAATCTCTGGTTTGTCACTATGTGTAACCCAGGATGGTGCAGTTTTCTGCTGATTAATTTGGTGTTAGCATACACAAGGCTCTGAGCCACGGTCAGGAAGATGTGCCAGGTGCGCAAGAATTTTTATTATCATTGCATCAATTTGCGCCATGCGCCATAATATGCCGGTAGAAAAGTGCACCTTGTGCCAGCCTGCGCCGTGCTCCTAAAGTTGTTTAAAGATGAATGCACGGCAACGCTATCACACACGAACAAATATCTGCATCAAATTGACTAGTTGATTCTTCCTTAAACAAAAACTGGTTCGCACAGAAAAATTTTCGCTAATACATAATTTTGGCCTCAAGTTACATTATTTCTTCGTAAATTTAATGCTTTTTACTTTTATTAAGTAAATGACGGGTTGATCAGGCAAGATGGCAAGCTGTGTTGCACTTCACAATCATTTATGCAAGTTTTAAACCGAAATACCCAGTAAAATTAAAAAATACTTGAGGAAAAGAAAAGTAGTATTTCTAAAACCTGTCAGAAATTATTTAATCATTACCTATGGCACGGTTCAAAATGATAAGAATAGAAAAAGTCACATGGCTAATGACACTTAACTAGTTGAAGATTATTGACACTTCACTTGAAGTGTCAATACGCAATGCCAAAGCTATGCAGTCTGCAACTGCGTAGCGACTAGTGATACTTTTATCTAGTCAGCCACATTGTTGCTGGGAGGCATCTACCTATATTTTTCACCCAACCATCTGCTCTCTATATATGAATTATTGTTGAATTATTGTTTTCTTATTAATTATTGTTGAATGTATGTTTTCTTTCTATTCTTTTCAGCCTGTAAATTAATTCTATTTATTGCAACTTGGTCAATTATTGTGATAATGATTGGAGGACCATGCATGTGCAGTTACTGATCCCTAAATTGATGAGTCACTAAGTGGAACTGCCACAAGTTGTTGATGAGTTAGTTAGGTGTGATCTTTTTAATCACAAAGATGTTTGTAAGTGTCTTATAATTTTACTACCTCCTAATCTGATTAATTAGCTTTGTTTGTGCTTTACTCTTCATCTAATGTTTATTGCATTTCTTATGTCAACTATCTGCTTGCAATTTATTCTTAAATGCTTTGCTTTTGTGTATTTATCTTAATAATTTCATAAGTTTTACAAATCACTTGAGCTGTTTTTCTTGGTTCTGATTTTAGCTTATCTTTGCAAATGTTTTACTGATTTCACTCCCAATATTATGTTTGTCTGTTTTGTTTTTCATATTTCTTGCTTGCTGCATGTAACCAGCTTGCCATCAATTAAGAATCTATTTTAAGTATTTATTGCATCAGTTTTAACATTCAATTTCCCTTCAGGCTTAGTATTATTATTTAGTTGGACAGGTTATTGACTTTTGTGTTCTTTATTTTTCAGTTCGTCAATGATGGTATACGTGTAACCCTGTCCATGCTCCCTTTCCCTATCCCTAATCATAACTCCTGAATGCAGTTAAACTTATTCACTCATTACATTGTCACCGTATTTTTACTTCAATTTAAGAGATAAGACACCAGTCTTTCATTCGTTTTTATCAAACTAGATAGAAGGGTTGTTGCCAAACCAAACTCAAAGTAGGTAACACGATTACCTCACCCACAACGTGAGACATCTACCCGGCAACAACATTACTGACACCTAACTTTTTTAAACGGTAACCAACTATTTCCCAAGTTACCACTTACGATTTCGAGAATACCACTACCAGTGCAGCAGTGCCAGCAACTATTTTTTTTGAACCTAGATTATACTTTAAAAAAACCTAGAATTGAATGAAAAAAACCTAGATTTCTCCTAACATGTAAGTCTAAGTCATAGTATTAAATCCTTGGTTTTCACATATGAATGAGTGTGGCTATATAGGGATGAAAATAAATTACAATTTAACAAATCTCCAATATTTATGAACATTTTTCACATTTTTTTGCATTTAACATATTACAATTATCATTCCTCCTCATCCCCCTAATAAACGACAGCTTTATCAAGCATCAGCATGTCTTGCATCCAGTAATCTACTTTACGACACTGCTGAGCTTGCAGTGTCTGACTGCAAGTCTCAGTTGTGAGGTCAAGTTATTATATAGGTAGGATTCCTTACATTTCCCTTCTCTGTCTCTCTCATGCAGGCGATTGATGTCCCATGTAAGCAACTTCTTGTTCAAGAGTCTCAGTTTCTGTTGCTTTTCACCTGTTCCTCCTTGTCACTTTCTCATTGAGATGCTAATGCTGCTTCTTTTGAGCCAGCTTAAGCGGGCTGGACAATCAAGACCTTCCACCCCTTGTGGGTGATGAATGATTTTTTTATTTAAGAAACTTCCAATAACTGGGACCTTCCGCCTCTTTGGTGATGTTCATTTTGACTTTTGGTGCAAGATAGCTAAATAGCTGAAGTGCAAGTAAACATTTAGCCACTAAACTAACTAACTATATCTAGTACTTGACATTAGCAATCAATGTCAAGTGACTTTTGTAAACCATACATTTGATTGGAACAAATGGACCAATTGCTTCTGAAAGCAATTTTGTGTGTTTGTGTGCCTTATATAGCCAAATTATAATTTGTTCAACAAGTATATATATATAGCAAGGGAGATACCTAGAAGTTTCTCAATGTTAACAGCATTGAAATCCATGCAGAAATATGAATTTTTAATATTTTTTAGTCACTTAATGACTTAAAACCTAACTTCAATACAGCCTTTTATTATGGAAAAAGTCGAATTTCTTGACATTTGAACTGTTGGTACTGCTTGCCAATGCTGTCTTTTGTTTATTTTGTATGCGGCTGTGTGTTGTGAGAGGTGGTGCTAGAGTGCTGTGGAGGGATTTGTAAAGAAGCAATTCCTCATTTTCTATGCATTTCACATTTCCTTTCATTTTATCAAAAAATTCATATAATCCAAAAGCTATTGTATTAGTAATTTCACAAAGGCTTGTCTGTAAATACTAACATTTTTTGCCAAGAAGCTCCCCTTAAACTAGTTTGCACTATAGGATAATCTGAAATGCTTTGTGACTACTTACTCTGTATGCAAATTTATTCCAGCACTACGTGCTTCATTGATCATTCACAACCCATTTCCGTGTCTTCAGAAAGAAGACCATTTTTGAAAGAGGATGTGCAACCTCCATGTTTCAGTGAATTGTGCATGTTCTAAATGAACCTGCAATAATCAATTAATTTGAGGATAAATATTTTACTTAAAATGACAGATTCAAAACTGAGACACTTCCGTGAAAGTGAGTTTGCCAGTGGAAACAATTCAACTCTATCTCCATCTCAGGATGGTGACTCACCTGAATACAAAGTGGTCCATCGGAAATGCAAACACATGCTTATAGCAAATGGAGAAATGTCGGGAAAGACCAAGAAGCGGCCCAAAATAATCCCAGCACTTACTGAGCCATCAAGAAAGAAGAGTACCACTGTTGTTGGGTTGCCTACCAGCACAACTGAGCAACAAGGTTCCCGAGTAATCCACATCCGGCCAGCAGATGATAGTTCTAAAAGTATGTTAACCTCACTAGAGCAGCTGAGCTCAGTATTGGAAGCTCTGCCATTTTCAACCATGCATGTGCAAGATATACAAGTGAATCACCAAAAAGAATTTATTGCTGTTCAGCTGTTGGGGGTTAATGAAGCAGATATTGCTTCTCTTTTGCAACTGACTCAGCTTGGACCTTGGTCAGTTATTGTGGATGTTTCATCCAAGCCCACTATTAAGCCAGTAATTAAAAAAATTAGACAGAAGAGGCAAGAAAATATTTCTGTGAAAACTGCTCCAGCCATCCTCAAATGTAACTCACTGGGTAATTTACATGAAATTAATGAAAATGTGAGACCAAAGATCATAAAAGGAAATTATTCAGGGATTGACATTAGTGGCTCTGGCAGTCGCAATTTTGTTGTTGGCATGCTTGGCCCATTTGAAGTTATCAAATCTGCAAAGGCTAGAATATCTTCAAAGTTTTGCAGTCTTGAAGACTATTTCTACAAACCAAAATTCAAATCTACAGAAGCTGAATGGGAAAGAGCTAAATTCTGGACAAATTTTCAAGAAAACTTATATGGCAACAATGAACTTGATCCTGAAGATTTAGGAAATGAATTGAATGAGAAAATAAATAAAATTGCCAAGCATTTTATGGATTTTAAACTTGGCACTCTTGATGAAAAGTCCATGAAAGAGAAGAAGATGAATAAGGTTGACTATGCAATGCCTTACCTGCCAACATACAAGGAGGTTGAGGTGGGTATTTTTCTTTACCTTCCAATTGCTAGTGAAGACTGATCTATTAGTGATGCTTGAGGTTTTTTTATGTTCACTCTCTCCTCAAAATGGTACTTAGGTATATTGACTTCTGATTGAACATGTATCACACTTTTTTGGGAGCATCCTTGCCATGAATATTTCTATATCTATATACTTTTCTGGAATCTAATTTGTCTAGATATAATTTTTTTTTATTCTATAGTTGCGATTGTTTACCTAATTCATCCAGTTACCAAAAGTCAATTTGTAGTTACTGTTTATTTTTATAAATTTCATTTCCATTCCATTCTCAGCAAGTGCAAAAAATAAGTAAAAAAAACATTGTACAGTGAAATTCATATAATTATAACAAGAATTAATTATCTTGTAGCATTATTAAATTATGAATTACTTCTATTAATTGTATGACATGCTTGATTGATATTAATTTTATTTTCATATCATCTTCTTTAAATTTAATTTTCATGTCTACTATTTTCATGAATGGGTATTTGATAGTATCCTCTAACTAAATCTAATCTACTAAAGTACTTAGTTCTATTAAGGCCAAAGATTGAATCTGACAGATTTGGAACAGGAAACTTATCTGGGATGGTTACTTTGTTTAACTGCCTATAATCGATACATATTCTAATTGATCCATCCTTCTTGCGGACTGGTACTACAGGAGAGGA
>NW_025945490.1:0-327 GCF_000764305.2 Hyalella azteca
TTGGTGGATTTTGCTTGAAAGGCCGTCAATGATTGGCTGATGAACTTACGATCTCTTAACATTTTTTTAAAGTATAGGCCCTGGAGCGACCCCCTGTCGGTGGTGTCGTACCTGCGCGAGGGGGGTCTCTTGTAAAATTGAGACTGGGGAACCACAACAACAACAACAACAACAACTTAGGCTGCCTGCTTTACTTACGCTGCCTTCTCAACTTAGGCTGCCTGCTCTACTTTAGCTGCCTTCTCTACTTAGACTGCCTTCTCTACTTAGGCTGCCTGCTCTACTTAGGCTGCCTTCTCTACTTAGGCTGCCTGCTCTACTTGGGCT
>NW_025945491.1:0-538 GCF_000764305.2 Hyalella azteca
TAGAGCAGCTCCTATTGCAAGTAACGATGTCACCAAAGCTAATTCTACAATGATTCGTTTAGAAATCTTTGCTATTGAGTCTATTCAATTCTTAATAGACCATTAACATCATGTTTTCGACTTATTGTCATTCGGCCACTTATTATATTTACGTTGTTTAGTGAAGAATAACTTCAAAAAATCTTGACTCAGTATATTATATTTTCGCACCGACACTCAACATATGATACAACATGGTTTGATGGTTGACTGCTGTAAGATCTCGTGGATACTCTTCCTCTCCAAGCACTCATGTAAATATGTGTTTTAACTGCGGCCTAACGTGAAATATGTTTTAAATTAAGGTCTCATTATGAAGAGTGTGTAAACAACATGTTATAAGTTATTTAAAACCTGTTGTTCACAATTTTTCACCTGATGATCAAGGGCATACTGCGTTGTATAACTTATATCATTAGTCTGCTTATTTCGCAAGTTCACAAGGAATTTAAAAGCAAAGAAAACGCCAAGAAAATTCACCATATCGATATTGAAAACG
>NW_025945492.1:0-675 GCF_000764305.2 Hyalella azteca
ATCATCAACAGTCAACATCAACAATCATGCATAATTGCGCACCGGAAGTCGTGCGGATGCAATCTCCGGCCCTCATTTCCCCTCAACTTCCCTCACCTTCATCAAGCTCAAGCGATGAACTGTAAACTTGGTCTGTAATTCACCGCAACTTCAGCGCCGCGCCTCGCACTCAAAAACAAAAGCCTAGTCAGCGACGGCAAAGCCTCGGCCATTCATTGGCTTCCTATAAATCATAAATAAATCATGTATTTCCTCCTTTAATCGTCCGTGAATTTGGTAGAGTTGGAAATTAGTGAGGCTGTTAAATCTTGAAGTTAGCGACCACTGTTTCTGCATCTGATTGTTCGTTGTGAATTATAGGAGAACTTTTTTCGGCATAGCCTACAGCATTCAGAACAGAGTATCACTTATTATGGTACAGTAATACGCCAGAAATTAAACGTTTACGGTTTATGTAGTCAGATCTTTCAGAAATTTCGGCAGTCCTGGCGAAATAACTAATATCGGCATAGACGTTGCTGAAATGAAATCGGCAACTGCAGTGCTATTGTTATGTGAAATTATATGGGCATCACTTATATGAATTGGAGCTTTAACAACATCCGCGGTTGCAAGCAGCTAGAATAATATTTAATTACGACTGGGCATTGGGATGCAGTGAGACTCACTGAGGCG
>NW_025945493.1:0-457 GCF_000764305.2 Hyalella azteca
AACTTTTTATGAGCTCTGTTTTTTTTGTGTCACCCTGTATCTATGATCACTGAACACATTGGCGAGTAAAGAGTCGCAATCAGAAATTGTATCCCAGACTGAACTATTCTCAACTCATGCCCCATGCCGTCACAAACATTATTACGCAGCTCAGTTCAGTATCATGACTACGAGTTCATAATAAAAGTTGTGAGTTTTTTGTGATACTCAACGTGTGAGTTTTTCACAAAAAGTGTGAGTTTTTTCGAGATACTCAACGCCAACTCACCCTAGAAATTAGAGAAAAACTAGTTATTATTAAACAGGTATTGCCTGCCTGATGTCTCCTTCTAGGCTCTAGGGGAGCGCAGCCATACACCACAAATTTTGTGCACCAATAAGCCCTGAATCGAACGCCTTGGATCTCTCCGGACATCCACCAATCAGCCGTGAACCACTCGGCTTTGTCTTCCTCCGG
>NW_025945494.1:0-1297 GCF_000764305.2 Hyalella azteca
TGTTCTAACTTGTTTATAACATGTAACATCGAACAAGCAACATGTTATGTCACATCCAACATCAAGATGATAACAGCATGTGATAGCTTCCATTATATATATGAGCTAATGGAATAAATGTGGAATTTGAAAATGCTGTATTGAATTGAGAAAATATTGCAATTTGATGAGAAATTATAAGAAAATATTAACAAGTAACTGAAATAAGTATATCTTTTGTCCATTAGTTATTAAATAACATTAACGATTTTATGAGACAAATACTGTCAACTTCGCTGTAATAAAACTTTCATTTATAAGCGGAGTATCTGGCCAAAATGTTTGGATTTGGCTTTTCCGGTTTTTATCCAACGGTACCAAAGCCATCTCTGTACGTTGATTTATGCGTTCACGACAGATCGCGAAAGGGTTAGGGGTGGTGGAGTTCTTTCACATTTAACATAGGGAATAATTGTCGCAGTGCACTTTAAATAGCTAGTCTCCACACACTCCACTTCAGTAACCCTGCTGCAGTCGTGTGGGGTGGTTCTCGTGCCGTCGCTCGCACCATCCTTGACAGAAATTGAGCTCCAGTAGCGTCTAGTCTTGCAATCTTGAATGTCTATTTCGAGCAGTGCGGGACTCTGTCGCGCTCTACTGAACAGTTAACTTATTGTCACTAAAACTATCTCCTCCTAGAGTTTTTAAGCTACAGCGGTGAGAGATATACCGTTCGATTTGCAAATAAAATATTTATTGATTTATTGTATCTTTTCTTCAATTTCGTTATAGTTTTGAAAATATTTTAAAAACAGGGTGGGAAATAGGGGGAAATCGAAAAAATTTCGAAAATTTTACGGAAAATGCTCCCCTACCCACAAAAATTTGCATTTAAAAAAACTACGATATATCGATAGATATTGTTTTGACGCATCGAAAGATATGCGTCTCGATGTTGTAGCTTGAAAATCCCAGAAGGAAATAGATTTCTACAGTATCCCCTTTTTTGCCCGTTTTCTAAGAATTTCACGTTTTCTTCATTCTTTTCGAAAAATTGGCATGAATAAAAGCTGTCCGTTTTTTTGGTTTCACACGTGTGTACCAAGTTTCAAAGTGATCCGTCTGTAAATAGCCGAGATAACATTTTCGCCAGACGCTCCCTTTAAGTAATTCATTTTAAGCGAAGTTGACTGCATTATAATCCGATGTAATATTAGCGGTCTGAATCTATTGAAACGCAATAGTCATTCATGATTCTTTTAAATCTTAGTTAGAGTTTTGGACCAAATGATCGAAAAAAGCAATAAAAAAGCTAAAT
>NW_025945495.1:0-529 GCF_000764305.2 Hyalella azteca
CATTGGCGGCCCACACGTGCAAGATCAACAAACAAACGGTCATATCAAAACATTTTATTGCAATAATATCACATCAAAACTTCATTAATACACAAGGAACGTAAAACCAGGCAACTTTTTTATTCGATATCGGGCAAGGATAAAGCCTTCCGTTCACTGGGCTACGTTGCACAGGACACGGGACGCTGCCCTCAAGTCTAATTTCATCCTACTCTTTTCCTATATCTGCAATCTTGAATCTAACTCTCTCCAAAACATTCCTATCAATCTAATTCTCATTAATAATAAATTAAAATAAATTATTTGTAAAATCCTCCAATAAACTGAAATGAATATTTGGTATAATCCTAACTTCTAAACAATGAAATACCACTTAAAGGAAGATCTCTACAGAAGTGGGGGCGGTAAGGCTGGACTGTGAATCCCACCATAGCACTGCAGTTGCCGAAGCATCTGCTGCGGTCTGCATAGCCGAGCCGTCAAACTAATAACAACTTATGGAATAACTTCGGTCGAATAACATTGCTCT
>NW_025945496.1:0-1177 GCF_000764305.2 Hyalella azteca
CTTTACTCTAGCTATACTCACCATAAATTGCTGGCTCCTGCCTCTCATAGTTTTGATGTAATTTCAAAAAAAGTGATGGTCTTTGTTACCCCAGCTCTTGGGGTTTCTTTGACCGGATGGTAAAATCAATTTTATTTTTTGGTAAAATAACTCCAGGGTTTGGTGCATTGTAGTAGAAGTCTTCTAGTTACATATGCAAATGACAAATTTGTGGGAAGTGTCATAGTTTGCAAATTGGGGGCGCCACCCCCCAATGGGCAAAATGTGACCACCTAATGGCAGCCATAATGGGGTAACATTGACCGGCTTGGAAATTAAGTTAAAATTACCATATATAAGACTCTGTAGAGTCCGAAAAATAAAGAAAAAACATTGATAGGTTTATCAAACATAAAATATGTAATATAGGTACCTATGGTATGTAAGGAATTTTTCAATTCGCCAAATAATAAGGTTAAGCAAAGATTTATAATGAGAGAACCATAAAATTTTATTAAGAGGTTCAAGGTTGGATCTCCTTAATTGGGTCTTCATCCACAGGAAGCGCCGGAAGTTTTGATGGTAATTAAGTATTCATCCAAAGAAGAAGTTAAGTAGGAAGACCAGGCTCCAGAATTTAGTTCAACTGGACATCAGAATTAGGAGTCCTCAGAATGAATAGAACCAGGTAAGGGCAGGGTCGGTGCAGGCGTCACAGGAACGGCGAAGTTTATACTGTTAGAGAAATTAAACAAGTTATAACACAAGTAGATATGGTACACAAATAGTGACAAGCGCAATGATTAAGGCAGTATATATCAATATTCAAATGAGAGTAATGGCACACACCTAAATCTATTCGGGATTCAGTGTTGAACCTTAGTTACAACTGCTAGGCTTAATCAAGGAATGAAGCCCTAACGAAAGAGTGAGTGTAAAGTTGGAGGAAGGCTCACCAGAAAGGACAGGTAGGACAGTAGGAGGTTCAAATGCACGTGAAAAAGTTAGAGGAGGAAACCCTAAACCTCCATCTACCTATACTAGACCCTAAGCAAATGATCATAGTTAATTTATCCACCTTAAACGTCCCAAATGGAGGTTATCCCCAAACGTAAATTATGGTGAGCCTAAGATAAATCCTACCTAGATAATACACGAGTAATAAATAGTTAAGTAAATCCTGCTAGAAACCACATTC
>NW_025945497.1:0-552 GCF_000764305.2 Hyalella azteca
ATTTAATGTTTAAAAAAGTTATATATTCATATTTAATGTTTAAAAAAGTCATATATTCATATTTAATGTTTAAAAATATGTTATATACGTATATTAATATTTAATGTTTAAAAACACGTTATATATTCATATTTATTGTTTAAAAAAAGTTATATATTCATTTTTATTGTTTAAAAAGACGTTATATATTCAATATTTAATGTTCAAAATGAGTAACGAGAATCATCATTATTATATAAAAAAATTATACATTCACATTTAATGTTTGAAATGGGTATTATGAATCATCATTATTATATAAAAAAAAACAAATTGTATATTCATATGTAATGTTTAAAATGAGTACGTACCGTATAGGGAATCATCATTATTATACGAAAAAAAATTATAGATTCAAATGTAATTTCTAAAATGAGTATCGAGAATCAACATTATTATACAAAAAATTATATATTCATATTTACTGTTTAAAATGAGTATCAAGAATCATCATTATTATAAGAAAAAACAAATTATGCATTCAAATATCATGTTTAAAATGAGTATCGAGAA
>NW_025945498.1:0-622 GCF_000764305.2 Hyalella azteca
CGTCGTAAAATGCGCGCGTCGCATGGAGAAAAGTCAACCTTAAAATTCTAACATAGACTATGCTAATAAGCTGCTGGGCTCTGAAAAATGAATATGATGATGATGGGAGTAATTTTAAATAACTGTACCACAAGGAGAACACTCTCTTCAAGAACCAAGTTTGCAAAATTTTCAAAAGGTGCAAAATGGACGGGGCCGCGGGGTATTAGTTTTGCGGGCATAAATTATTTACGAAGTTTGAAGTATAGAAATGTTCGTGTCTACGCAAAATTTTGCAATACATTACACTTGGGAACTGATATAATTACATTACTCGTCATTATCAGATAATTTATAATGAAAAAACGAAAATTATAGTTACGAGAGGATTTTCAGGATAAATTATCTCTTGATTTAAGATTTTTGAAAAGTGATCACCTATATATAAAAAATGTCTGAATGCAATTTTTGTGTGATCTTAGTTCACGCTACTCAAATTTCATTGAACAATAGGTGCACGTGTTCTAAAATGTCTGGTAATAGCACTATGAAATATAAAGCAAACGGTTGAGAGACGGCAATAAATCGCCTTCTTTTTTTACTGCGCATTCAAGCGTCTTGTCTGCATGTGCGGAACGTGGCA
>NW_025945499.1:0-3475 GCF_000764305.2 Hyalella azteca
TTCTATGCAACAGTAACGGGTTCATCTATATAACAGCTCTCATACAATAATTTTCCCACGTCGTTGATGCTTCTTCAATGCAAGCGGAGTGCGTGCCTGACATGATGCATTAGTTTTGTGCAGTACACGCGATTGATAATCTGAGACATTTTTTGTGTAACTTTATTATTGGCCGTTAATTATTTAACAATACCCTTATATATAACCGCATATCATATTATCTCAAAATCCATTGATTTTTTTTGGCAATTACTTCACCATGGTTTCTACTTGGATGATTTTTTGAGCAACCATCGTTTGAATATGTATAACTTAGAATCAGTGTGTTGAAAATGGACACAAAACACATTTATTGAATGTCGTTTTCTGTAAATGTTTGATGTTGTGAGAAAAGGGCTGCAATATATAGCAGCGAATTTGGAGGGATAACAAGCGTGGGATGAAATATAACACTTTCTCGTCTCATGCAGTAAGAATGTGAACGAACATCAGCAAGTGCCCGTCTATAATACCATAACAATTTTTTTTACTGATTGAAATTGAATTCTAAGTTTGCATTAGCTACCAAATACAAAATGCCACTCATTTTTACCTTAATGATTCTTTTACTGTCAACTGAAATATTTCAGGATGCAAATGCTGCAGTGAAGTTAAGTGACATTCCGACAATACTTTGTCCAAACAATTGAGTTTACTTGCGGATTTTTTCTCATTTTTCTGGTCGTCAGAAGCGATTTGTTCGCTGCGATATTCGACCTGACGGCAATAGCCCTTCAGACGCGCCGTGTGTCGCCTCAATTTCGGTTTTTTATCGTCAGCCCAACACATGAAGACGTAGCGAGGTGAACGGGACAGCGGACCCAAGCTTTATTACCAGGGGACATTTTACGTCGCATTAACTATTCTTTACTTGAGAGTTGCTATGAATGCGGCTTATCAAATGCTCTACAATGAATTAATGTAAACACGTAGAGGATTTTGGAAATGGTGATTTAACAATTGATGACTAAAATGAATTGGCGGATAGAAATTGCGTCGATTTTCAAGGCAGGAAGCTTAAAGGTTTACCTGCAAAGAGTTAGTTATAAAAATGCAACGGGCGTATTTTATTGCATAGTGATCTGTAAATTTTACAGACTGTCAATTGCTGCCGTATACACTTGCCTCAACGTTGATTTTTATGTGCCTTGAAGTTGATATTTCTTGCCCAAATTAGGCAATATATGAAGAATTATGTAGTTTGAAAGAATATTTCAGGTGCTTCGTTGCTGCCTTAATGTTCAGACAGTGTAATTTTTCATAATTTCTGAGCGGCTAAACGAAGTTTTTCGAAAAAAATCGTAAATAGTTATCCATATTTATTAATCGTTCAAATTGATTTGCGATTTGTTGAAATTAACACATGATTTTAATTCACGTTTATTCAATGTATACTTCTTTTAGCCGCAGTATTTCGGTTTCCAGCAGAGTTTGAATCAAGTAAGCAAATTTCTTCACTCGCAATATGTAAAAAAAATTACAGGGATTTCCAGATTTTAAATGTCGGGATAAAAGCAAATGCCGGCAAGATCATTAGGAGGCGTCCGGCTTCTCAGTTACTCGTGTCGACAACTCAGCGGCAAAAATGAAGCCAGTCTCCGAACTCAGTGTTTGTGGAGGCCAGTTTTCCTAGTCATTGTTTGGTCATAGGGGACATATCATGGACGTCATCAGTCGCAATCCAACGCACACCCTCTGCCTTTTGTACGTCAGTTCAGATTCTCATCTCACTTCGAAATTATAAATTCTGTTGTAAGACTCAGCAAAATTGTTCATGTCGGAATGGAAGGGACGTGTATCACATACACCTTGCGCCGGTGCATGGACCACAGATATCAGTTCTATTCTCCGAAATATCCGGTTCGTTGTTGGATATCTTAGAATTACAAATTGGTGAAAATGTCTAGTAATCGGTTTAATTGATGTCTTTTCTGCGGTGCTGCAATCTCCTGTGTATTAAATAACATTAATTGAATTAAAATTTGGTGTCGTGCTTACGCATTGAAGAGCATCGCAAGAGTATTGTGATTTTTGGCGATACTTATAGTGAGGTTTAACGTTTCAGATAAATTAAGATCGTAGGGCCGGGCATGGTAGTAAATAGAGTTTTTTCTCGCACATCTGAAGGCTAATAAAGAGGAGATCTCTTGAGCACGGAAACATCGTTTGGCATCGAACACCCTTCATCTTGAGCCCTAGACCGACGATAAGGAACGATAAGCGACGATAACTTCAGCACCTCAGTGGCGGAGTCTATTCAAATTGCTGGATAGTGTTGCCGCTAGCACTTTATGGCATAAAAGCCGCCAATTTAGCGTCAACAAGAAAAACTTCAAATGGATGCTGCATGCACCATTACAAACCTGTCTCAGCCAGGCGCCTTGTCCGGAAAATATCGATGAATTACGACGACAATATATGCAAAAAGTTGAGTTTCGTGCGCGGCCTTCGATGTTATTCGATGTTTTGCCGCGACTTAATGACGACAAATTTCGACAGGCTCGTCGGGAGAGCCAAGCTCATCGCAGGGAATAAGAATCTTTGCATGTTGGTATTTAATAATTGAATGGAAAGGGTGCAGATGTATGCATATTATTTATAAATTATACCATAATGCGTCCAGTATCGACATTTTAATATTATTATAATTATCAGTGATGAGTGGCCTATAGAATGACATCAGTAGATTGCATTTGTAATGAGATCCGGCGCGAATAATTTTTTTCATTTATGACACAAACTTATGATTTATGTAACAGAAATGTAAACTCAGTCATTTACGATATTTGTTTCAATAAATTTCACGCAGCGAGTGCATGCAAGCGTAATCATGATGCCATCTTCTTCTCAGGCAAGACAACGTCAAGCTGCGTCGTAAGATTTTATACGCAATATTTAAGAACATTATCTACCCTGCATTCTCAGGCGTTCATGCCGCTAGCCAGAACTATTCAGCTAGAACGTCTGACTGAGCCAATGATTCGGTGAATATCGTTCAAATAATCACCATCTTGATTACATTCATCACTTGATTACATTTTAGTCGTGTTTCGATAAATTATGTAGTTGATATAATTCATAATTACTTCTTAAGTGATTTAAAACAAATTGAACTTAAATTCGTTTATGAAATGATTCCCTACTAGATGAACGGCAGAGACAGAACAGTTCCCACAATACACTTGCGGCGTATTCTGCTATTCTTCTGTGGCGCATAGCGGGAAGTTTGTGTTCTTCCATTAGCAGAGTTAAATTTCTCCAGCTGTTTTACATGGAGATTTTTTAAGGCTCTATGACTACACTTTTGTATCAATTATTAGACATCTGAACTCCGACGAAGAAATTTTGAAATCAAATGGCATTCATTCTGAAGAAATTTATTGAGCATATATTGTATAAATTTATACACGCCGTTTTATTCAAATGCACAATTAAT
>NW_025945500.1:0-29345 GCF_000764305.2 Hyalella azteca
CGATAGGATTTCAAGTGGATGCATTCAAATTCAAATTCGGTCCACCACGCCCCACGGCCAGTGTAGCTGTCAGCTGACTTTCTTCAGAAGTGCAAAAGCTTTTGCCGGTGAAGGTGTTTTACGATCGGTCCGTAAAGAAGCGTTGATCGGTTCAAAATGACATAAGAACAGGTTCTTTTGAATAACCTATGGATTGCCACCATGGACTTGGAACAAACTCTGAAATGACAGCCTTGACAGGCAATGATTGCTCTAACATATTCTTTTGTCAAATTAAATTCAGTACAATTAGAATGCATGCAATGGGCCGGTCCTTTCTTACCCCATGAAGGCTGCAATCCTGTCTTACCCCATTTGACTATACTTGAAATAACTTGACTTAATACTAAACCTAAACTTAATCGTTATTCATTGCAATTTACAAACCAAGGGCCTAGAAAATTCTCACAAAATCCATTCCTAAATAAAAGAAAAACAAAAATATCAATCAAACAAGAGACAACTAAACAATTCTATAACAAATCTGAGCTGAGGTATTACTAGGCTATACAATTGAAATTTGAAACAGTTCTGTCAACTTTTGAATTTGATACTCTTTTTCCTTTATAGCCTACTAGTCAGTCACCTGGCAGAGCACTGACTGCTTTATAATGTGTGGAAAGCTGTCACTATGTATGTGAGGAAACTGGAAAGCTGTGCCTGTATGTGTGGAAAGCTTTTCACCTTGAGTGGAAACTGGAAAGCTGTTTTACAGGTGAACATCCATTCTTAAAATTCCACCCTGGTCACTATTTAGGCTATGATAGTTTACTAGGTCTACCTACTTAAACGTTAAAGGACCCAAAAACAAACTTTGGAGTCTAATAAAGTGTCTGCTTTGATACAATGCACTTGCACAGTAGATATTTTCTTCCTATGTAAGCTTAGGTACAGGAAACTTGTTCAGTTCATACAATCAGACATACCTACATTATACCATATTTTTATAATAAAGTAAAATATCATATATAATAGAGCCATATTACCTAATAACCTAGTATCAAGCAAAACAATTCAAATACAACCATTTAAATCTCACAAATATTATATACCTAATTTCTATTCATGCAAGCATAATAAAATAGTACCGGTAGGGCGGTAGGCTAGCTATTTACCTGATAGGCCTAGCAGTAATAGCACTGGGCTTACAAAGGATTTTTCAAACTCATTTCACCAAAAATATGGAAAAAATTGTTCAACTTCCCATAAGCTATGGGATAGGCTAATAGTAATAGGAGTACCTAAATGAATCCGCCGAGTAGGCTAATTACCTTAGTTTACCTAGAAGTAGGAACAGAAAATCTATTTCCCCAGAAATCCAGAATTACATGAAGGTCAAGTTGTCAACACCAAAACTCTCGTAATCTCGTTTGCCACCATGCAGAGACATGCTGCGCTGGGCCAAGTGGACTTTAGCCCTAGATTTTAACTTTTAATTAAGGAACGTGTAAAGTCATCGCCTGCATCATAGCTACAATTTGACACAAAGTGACATGCGATGATGCGAGCGAGGAGATAGTAAATGATAGAAATAGTTACAAACCAGAGATTTACATTAATAAGTTCATTTTCTTATCTAGCTACTCAATTTGTCAACTTTTAATATATTTCTTACTGGCATCATTGTATGATAATTGATAATGCTACTAGCCTGCTATCCAAAATATTTGCTAGACGAACAGAGACGATGCATACGAGAGTAAACGAGAAATTTAATCACCTTAGCTTTACCGAAGACGTAATAAATTTAATATTCGAGCCTCACCTTACGAACAATTAGACGGCTTTGAAACTTGAAAAATAAATCCTTGTCGGAACTGCAAGTTCAAGTTGTTCCTTCTGCAACGATGAGCAAAGAGTGACCTGTGCAAATTGCAATCATGCAATGTTGCCACAAGCGTCATACAAAGATAATTCTGATACTGTTTTTGCCATATTATTCTTTATTCTATTTGCCATATTATTATAAAAGGAATGAAAATTTATTTTAATTGATTAATTGTTATTGTCAATTATTTTATTTTATTTGTTTATTGTCAATTATTTTATTTATTTGCATGTCAATTATTTGATTGATTAATTGATTTACTCCGATAAATATGATGCAATTTATGTTAATTGGTTCAACTTTTTATTTAAATTTGATTTCCTAGCAACTCCAAAATATTTGAATCTAAACTTTCATACACTATGTTAATTCAATCAACTGATACCTGAACAAAAGGCCCTAATTATATATTTTTTTATAAAAAGATTACTTTACAGCCATTTGGAATTAGAATTGGGTGCGTACTGACCTCCGGTCACGACCTTATGATTGGTCATACACACTGCACATAAATGTTTCACTTCGCACTCTGCAGCTTAAAAAAGTTTAATTGACAAGAATTCACTACAATCCTAATAGACTAAAATTATTCAGTTATACATGTCAGCATCCTAATAGAAAAAGAAACAATGCACTAAAACATTCAGCACGGTCACCTTTGCCTCCCATTTGGCGTCGAAAAATGTTCATTAAGTGCAAAAAATAATTATATTTTGCTCGAATTGACTTGATTTTTAATCTCAGCATATATAAGGTAAATCAGAGATCTTAGAACGCTTAACAGAGAGTTCAAATGTTGCAGGTATGCATACCTACTTATTGATAAATGAACACCTACTTAATTTTTTCATGAAATTGTATAGTATCTGTGATTGGGGGAGATCTATTATGGAGTCAAGTTTTACAACACATATAAAACTTAGCGTTCCCTAAGTAGTTGCTTGTTATTGTTGTCGTTATTTGCGCCGATGATCATGTGCGAGCAGAGGCAGCTCTGCTGGATGGCAAGGAGAGGCCACCGTAAGGGTACGCACACGGTAAAGCAGGTTTGCCCGCGCGGGCAACCTGCTCCAACCTGCCACAAGAATGAACATAGGATAATAATGTAAGTGTTCACAGTGAAAACCTGTACGAATAGGCTTCTGTATTCTATGGTTTCAGGCGCCAGCCTGAGCAGGTAACCAGCACGCTGGCAACCTGCTTTCACTGTGTGCGTACCCTAAAGGCCCGTTTACACTAGTGGCAACGACATGCGCTTTGAGTCGTTTGCTGCAGTGCCTCACCGCGTGACCGCGCACAACCGTTCACACTACTTTTGTACACGGTAGTTCGAGACCGCGCGGCGCGCGCTTTGAACACTAGTTGCCTCCTGGACGTCAATGAGGATGGATGTCACCGAATTTGAGCTGTGGGCCATTGTTGTCGGGTGTGCTGCGGTCCGTCATTCTTCGCACTATGCCAGTTGTAAACGAGAACTTAGCATAGGCATCATAATTAGAGAACTAGCACATTCAAAAAGATACAGTTTATAAAAAATATAGTCTATTCTTAAATAAAAAGCTCAAATATTCGTACCGATATTACATCATCCTTTGAAATCGCTAAACGGTAATGCATAAATTGTCAGGAGTTGCTAAAATCACATAAACTAAACACGTCATGTAAAAATAACTTACATCATTTGTATTTCGATTTTTGTACTCCTTTGACCGAACACTACATAGGCATTCATGTTCTATATAAAGATCAATTATGCTCTCTACTAGAGAGTGACTCCAAACGAGAGTGGTGTTAGTCGACATTTGGAGTGCCGGACCAGCGTACACTATCAACCTTACTAGACCACAGACATCTATCTACTAACTAAGAATTTAAAAGAAAAGAATAGTCCACAAAATTCATATCTTTATAGAAAACGTTTCGGAGACCAGCTCCATAGTCAGTTCGTAGAATCTAGAATCATAAATTAATACATTGAAACCATAGAACGAATTGAATTTCTTCAATTAATATATAGCTTTTTAATTTTATTTAAATTTTTAATTCAATCTAAATTCTTAGTTAATTTGCGATTTAAGCATACAAGTGATATCAATTCTTTAATAGCTATCTACTAAGTGCCGCGCTTGTGTTTCATGAGGCATGGCCCCTGTCAATCGCTAGCTCGTCAATCGGTCAAGAAGCGCATGCAGAGGCTGTAAAGCGCCTCTGCATGCGCTTTGAGGCACTTGACTCTCGTGTGTTGCCCCTAGTGTGAACGGGCCTTTATTAGAGGAGGAAGATTAGCAGAGGCAGGGTGAGTGGTCAGGAAAGATCCCGTCTCAATGGTAGTGCCATACAGTGAGGACAGTACTACAGGCGTTTAGAGTCATAGGTGAGAAGAAGTTGGTGAAAAAATGCTGGAGAAAAAAACTGTAAGCCCACTAGGTCAAATAGGCAGACAAGGGAAGGATGCCTTCCTTATTGCGTAGATGGTTGATTAGAATCATTTTGAGCCAACTAGTGGGCTAGTGGCTAACATGAAGGCTGGGTTATGGATAGTTTTGTGGACGACTACTGTGAGGCGAGGCGTTGGCGTTCCAAATATGGTCTGCGTAGCTGAGCATTGAACGCTTGACTGTAAACTAGGCGGCAATTAATCCTCCTTCTATAAGAACCAGTTGATGCCAGCCAGGTCTTTTAGGATGCGTAGGATTCCCGTCGCTTCTGTGGCCAGGGCCTGTAGAACGTCCCGGTTTGAAACCATGTTGCAAAGAGACGGTGAGGTAGGCCGAAAGGTACATCAGTAGGAGTCGCTCCAGGATCTTAACTGCTGGGCTGAGGAAGGTACTCGTATGGGCGGTAGGACGAACCTTGGTCACTTGGTTAACCGGGGTTGAGGATAGGGATAGTAATAGAGTTGTTCTTCTAGATGTCCAGAATGGAAGCCGTATAGAAATAGATATTGAACAAGTGTTTTTGGTGGACTGGAGCCATCGGTTAGCCCAGGTGCATGAAATGGGGGACCGTGAGGCCATCCGGAGTTGGAAGGGTGAGTTGCTGGCAGCCCTAATAGCAAGCTTTGCCAGGTTTGTGGCAAAGAAGGCAAAGCCTCTGTCGAGACCTAACCTTATGCGTCGAACTCATTCCGACACATGAGGCGGTGGATGGTGGAGCTTTGGATGTAAGGGGACTATTGATGTGTAAAGCTTGCAAGAGGAGTTGTGTATCTTGCACCAAGAGATAATTAAGTGGTGTTCGCTTCCCGGGGGTGTAAGGGGTGTACGCTTAGTTGTGTACGCTTCCCGTAAAAGGAGTGATAGAGCTTCCAGTTTAAACGGGTAGGGCAAGATTCGCCGTGTACAACAGGCGACGACGTGGTGCTCATCGCATGTCGTGATGGAGAAGGTTGCCGCAAAGTCCAGACTGGTCAGCCGCTGGAACATCGCCTCTAATGTCGGGATCGGAGACGCTGCTTCATTTCTTGTTGCTTCCACTTGTCGTCTATGATATGAATGTGATTATGATTAGATCTACAAAAAAAAGAACACGAATAATACATACATGCGCGCGCAATTGAATATTGCCTTGCCTCATTGATCACGGTGTCTCTCCGGTGTCGAAAACATTTCAAATATACGAATACCGTGAAAAAGAAAATAACTTTCTTAATAATAACTGAATTTGGGATGTAAGAGAAAGGTACAACCTCATGAGGTTGATTAGTTTGGTTCAGCAATGCGTAAAAATAAAATAAGAACCCATTCATATTAACTGTGCGCTCACTCCCCAGAAAAAACTGCTTAAAGCTTTGACGCTGCAGGCTGAAGTCCAGGCCCAACGTGAATTATTTCAATGTTTTTTTTTTCACTATAAATGTCTTCTTTAATCATCTCCAACGAAAGGTTGTTCAATAGCTAATGAACGAACGTCTCCGCTGTTAATTCATTCAGTTTTTTATATAATATCTAGCGGAGACCAAAATATTCTGAGCCAAATTTCAATGAGGAAACTCGGATTATCCTGTCCATTTAAACCCTCTCAGCTGATGTTGTTCATCTCGCACCATAACATTTGTTGTGTTTCCACCGAGCTGCATTTAATTTGTAGGCTAAGATCAGCATTGCTGATAGCAGACCGTACTGCACGATGTCATCAGACCCTCCAGCAGCATGAGACCCTCCAGCAGCATGCGACCCTCCAGCAGCATGCGACCCTCCAGCAGCATGAGGCCCTCCAGCAGCATGCGACCCTCCAGTAGCATGAGACCCTCCAGCAGCATGAGACCCTCCAGCAGCATGAGGCCCTCCAGCAGCATGCGATCCTCCAGCAGCATGAGATCCTATAGCAACTCTTGGCCTAACAACCAGCAGGTTGGAAGGTTTAGGCTGGATTAGGCCAGCATATGGAATGATATTGTAATGTAAAGATCACATACAACATTATAGTTTTTTATTCAGCTCGCTATAAATGTTCACGGGTAGAGTCAAGCGAGAACGGCCTGCTGATGACCCGTGAACTGCAGGACAATGCGCTAGTTCATTTTTGAATTCATTGCGTCAAATCGAAGAAATTCTGTTCACGGACGCTAGAGACTTGAAATTGAAGCCTTACAAGAATATAGCAATGTAAGTTTCCTGTTTTAACTTGCTAAACGTAATGACCAGATCGTAGAAACCGTCGAAAACGATTGGTGTAGCTCTGAACAAGTTTTTAATCATCTTTTGTGAAACACTGTTAAATTGCTGGGCTGAAAGACAGACGGATTTTATGCAAATTTTATTCATAATGGATTGACTAGATGATTTGACTTTAATACAATCTTTGATGGTTTTAACCTGTGATTATTTCCGATTATTGATGGTTTTGATGGTTTTGATTGTTTTGATGGTTTTGATGTGTTTAACCTGTGATTATCCGATTATTTTAATGATAACAAATTTATTATGGAAGGTTTTAATACGAAATAAGATGCCACTTAAATACGTTAATTTCAATAAATAAATGAATCTGCGTGGACGAAGCATCACTCAACTCGCAAATATTAATATCGAATTGATGACAAATTGCTCAAATCGGAATTAAGAAACAGGGTTTTAAACAAATTATACAGATCAAAATTTCAATGTGTTGAATCTCAGTGAAATAATTTATTATGTCCAATAATATCATAATATGCGCTGGACTCGGTTATACCGCACGACGCATAATTAATTACGATGGTCCTTTACTCAAAAAACTAAAAGAGTTGTTATGGACTCTGGAGGAATCTACCCATCATGCACTGAGCAAGTTAATTGCCATTAAAAAAAAGATTTAATAGGATTTTCAGTAAAGACATTACTTTCAGATGCACGTTGTACAATTTGTTCTCAATTGATCGGATCCACACATATGTAACTAAAATTAGGTATTAGTCATTTACAGAGCTGGGCAGCGCTACTTTGAAATGTAGCGGCCGCTACCGCTACAAACCGTACCTGCAACGTCACCAATACCTGTCGTGGCTCCAAGAATTGCACCGATTGCCAAGTTTATGTTCGCACAGACAACATCGGACACTGAACAGTAATTAACTGTCACGTGCCTGACGCGTGCCCGGCAGTATATGGTGTTTACTCGGCCTTAAACAACGGTTATACACTGACTTGATGGTTGACGCCTTGCGTTTTATCTAAGAATAAATACTCATTTCGAAAAATCAGCTTAGAATATAAACAATTTTTATTTCCTTGAATTGAACTGAACGTAACACAAACCCAAGCAATTAAAAGAGTATGTATTATCCTCAAAAACAGACTACACCGAATTTATTGTCCGTCATTTCTTGCAACTAAATTCCTGCGAAATTTGGCGAAGGAAATACATAAAATCCATGAAGCTGGGGTGAAAGTAGGTGCAGACATTGGTTTTTAATGAGGATCTTACAAATAGATTTGCGTCGTTCATGAGATACTTTTTAATTTTTTTTTTAATTTATACTATACGTTTTTAATTTATATGAGATACTAATTAAAGTCGTGGCAAAGTACAGCAACGCTTATATAGTCACGACCACAGATAAGTAAATCGATATTTAAACGTAAACCTTGACAATAGCTACTCGATTACTGTACGTGCAAATCTCCATGTAAAATTTGTACGCTAAATCAATGCTTGAAAAATTCGATCTGATAAGAAATTCATTGGTTTTCCATTAATTATGTCGTTGGAATTTTTTTCATAAAGAATTAAGGTATTACCCAACAGGAAAATGAGGCGGACATAACGTCGATTACGACCTGCTTTTGCCAGAATGGTTTTCAAGTTCCAGAATGAAACACAACGTTTTTTTGTTAGTTGCCCTCTTCTTTTTCTTTTACTATCAGAACAGGAATTTTAGGATCTGTCATCCCTTTTCATGGAAATAAACTCGAATTCGAATTTTCAACAAAAAATACTAAACATACCAACCCAGTAATCAATAATACAGCCAATAAAGTAATATATCTGAAAAACCCGAATTATGACACATGCATGTACGAGATACATATTCGATCGTCGGATCAGAGAAAGGGAGCACCTGCAGTTTAGCTAAAATTGCAAATTATTGATAAACAATAATTCAAAAATTAAAATATAAATTATAATATATTAACTATATACGTATTCGATCTCATGCTTCGAATCAAACGTAGAACTCTCATGATTTCGAAACAAATCTCAACTTTGGCAATTGATCCTTTGATTGGACTCTGACGTAGCAAACTAAAATAATAGTCCAAAACATACACTATACTGATTTCACACCTGATGCAGCTCCTCAGAATTTGACTATCAGAAATTTCGTTTTTGAGTTGTATAGAAAGATCTGTGCAAATTTTCCGCGAATATTTTTCCGATAAATAAAATTTGATCTGTCTTTTGCCTAAAAAAACAATCACTGAAAATGTGCGTCAGACAGTAAATAAGAAAATTTAATGGTTTACTGAAGTTACATCGATTATCGTATTACCTAAAACCATAAGAATACACCTAGTAGACGAAAATTTTCGCCTTGGCTGCGAATTTTTGAAGAACAGTTCGGTAGCTGCTTATTTTCCTACTGAATTATCGGAAAGCTTATATAAAGAAGCAGGTGTTGAAATAATCATTTTTGTTCATTCATATGAAATTCGGTTTGTTTAAAATTTATATTTGGCGTTTAATACTAGTCTCCGTTATTTGAAAAAAAATATAACTCAGTACTCACTGCAATGAGTAACAGAGAGCGCATTTTCTCGTCGACGAAAACGTGAAGTCACGAACGGACAGACGGACATGGCGAGCACAATAGTGCATTTTTCCATATTGGCCTGCGATAACGCGAGATTATTGCGATCAATGAATGAGTCAAGCGAGTTTACCATTAGATACAAATCAAAATATGAAAACACCGTAGCCGAGACGGTATGGGTGACTTGTGTCAAGTGAGATTCCGCCTCAGCACATCACTCCTCCCGCTCAGCGTGATCTATCAAAACATCACTCATCCACTCTTTCAACGATTATCACTGGGACGTATTATCCATTGTATTTATTTGCCTTATAGATATTCAAGCAATTTCCTGCTCAAAATTTTGCAATGATTATGAATGTTTGTTGCCCAAAATTTCGTTCAATGACTCAATGAAATTAAAAAAATAATAAATCATTTTGATTACGTTCATTCAACTTGCAAGAAACACGGTGGCCGGGAATGAGGCAGCAGAGTGCGTGAATCGCACCATATATAAATATATATAAAGTGAATATATAAATATTATATATATAAAGTTTTAATATATAAAGTTTATAACAATTGCGACTGTGGAGAACCGCGAATTA
Source organism: Hyalella azteca (assembly GCF_000764305.2). Lineage (NCBI taxonomy): Eukaryota > Metazoa > Arthropoda > Malacostraca > Amphipoda > Hyalellidae > Hyalella > Hyalella azteca. The sequence goes on from NW_025945500.1 coordinate 9,692, forward strand.
TGAAGACAGTTGACCGTCAAAATAGTTTCCAAGATCAATCGCGCTGGACGTTGATTTATTGGTGTGGTTAATGAATGCTGGAACGCTACTACTACGCTCGGGGTCTGATTGATATGAAATTATTTCATCTGTTGGCTGATGATGCAAATTTCATCTGTTGGCTGATGATGCAAGGCCATTCCATTCCAGTATCTTTACTTGAAGATAGTCGGTTCACAAACAAAGGATTTTGTCTCTTAACCTTCAGTAATTTGAGGGGGATAACGTGATGGACCAGAATTATTGGAAGCTACGTCATTGTCGGTAGAGTTATCCTGTTAGTTCATGCCCGGACTTTGTTGGTCTCTGAGAGGCACCAACCGTTAATTATTGCACTTACACGATCGCTTCACTGTTCCAGGGAAGCACTTACACATTTTAGATGAAGGACATATACGATTTTCTGATCAGCTTAGATAATGTATGTGTTAAGGAGTAATGAATTTTTGAGTTTTCGCATGAATGCTTATATATTTAGTCTGCTTACGAAAATCATATAAATTTTCATTAAATAGCAATTGAAACTCGAATGCTTACAGCACATCGTGTCCCTAAGAAAATAAATATAAAATTTCATTTAATTTATCCCCGACAAGCAGGTCTTATATATACGACGAAGGTAAGAGAATTTCCAATGTACCGTCCACATACGAATAATCTGTCAATACACGATCAAGCAAACGTATAGTATCTAGTAAGAATTCATATCATTAGTATTCCGGAGTTCAAGTTAGAAAAATATTGTGCATAAATTATACATGAATTATTACAATTGAACGTGATTGACTTCATGGTCAATCTTTTGCATTTATCCTTTGATTATTATTTTTTTTAAGACAGAGCACACGACATTTGAAATCGTTCAAACACACGGTGGAAAGAATTACTTTCATCAGAGATGACGTAGAGTCTTGTTAGAAATGTTCATGGTCAGGTTATAGCCGGAATATCCAAGTATAGATCAGCTCATCAATATATATTATAAGTGAAATGTTACTTTCCGAGTGGTATGCCCAAGAAAACTTTCGGAGTGCAGCCTCCTCCGGTGAGCGCAGTGTAGAGATTAGCGGTGTAAAGTGCAGCATTGACTTGGTCGTTAATAATGATAGCTTGAATTAGTTGGACTAGAGCCCCACCTGCAGCCGTGCCAACACCTGTCGTGGCTCCCAGGAGAGCACCAATCGCCAAGTTTAAATTCGCAGTGACATCGGCGGTGTTGTTGTTTCGTAGGCCTTGAATCACAGCATAAATAGCAAGACTGCCTTCGTTACTGATGCTAGCGGCTTCTCCAGCAGCAATGACCAAAGTCTTGATTAGCTGATCAGTCGAAACGTTGCCAATGGTTCCGTTGATGATGGAAACGACGAGTTCGGCAATGGCTTTTGCGCTGGCATCGCTGATGGGCGTTAGGCCGGTCAGGATGCCGGACACTGAGATATAAACTTCAACGTTGACTTGCGTTGTGTTTGATTGGATCAATGCAGTGAGGAGGCGGCCAACGGAGGAGATAGTAGCTTGAGAGATTTGGATGTTATTCTCACTAGCGACAACGCCAGCAACGATACTGAAAACGTTGCCGATGGCGCTGGGAATATCCCCAGCACTGATGGCCGCCAACGCGTTGTTCACGGCCTTGATTAGAAGAGGGTCGTAGTTGCTCACGTCGGTACCAGTCAATAAGCCATACAGACGAACAATGGCGAGACCAGTGTCGCCTTTGATCAAAGCTTTGATTATGCCTTTGACTTCCTTCACCTGTCGGGAGCTGACAGGAGTATCGTCAATGACGACGTCAACTGCTGTTGAATCAGGGCCGCCGTCCACGGTTGACTGTCCACTCGCCGCCAAGACGATGTCGAAGAAGCCTAATTTAGTCCAGTTGTCGAACTCAACTTTCGTAACTTTCTGATCGTCATTCTTGTCCGCTTGTCGGTGGAACTTGTGGAAGCAACCGAGCCTATAAAATAACAAAAGAAATCGCTCATTATTCAAATTTTATTATAAATTATGAACAATTTCATAGCTCTATAATCATTTATTAATTAAGCAATCTACACTCATTCCTAGAGATGGATATTAATACAATGAAAATTGTTGAAATTTGAATTACTGACAATTTACTTGTCACTTGAAACAATTTGACAACTTACTTGACGACAATTACTTGAAATTAAAATCAATTTCAGATAATTGTACCAGCTACTATAAGCTCTGACCTGATCACCAGAGCATCGTTATCGAACTGAGTTCCGTCAGAGACAAGATTGTGCAGGCAACCCGCGAACTCGGCCTCCTCGAGAGCTCGGTTGCCGTTGATGTCACAGGTGTGGAAGTTGCTCTTCTTCGTCGAACTTAGAGGAACAAACTCCTTACCAACTCGCGTCTGAATTTTCTTCATGAAAGTTTCTTTCATCACCTGGCACGTCTCTGCAAAAAAAAAATTAAATGAGCACAAAATTTATCACACAGCCCAGTTCGCTATAAAAATTTTAGCATAAGTAAACCTTAATCAAATTCCTTTTGAAGCCTAATCATTGAAAGCCTCAATCACAATCGTGAACAGCAAGCAAATAAGAACTACAAACGAATATAATCAACTTGAGAAAATAGACAGCATGCGAATATGAGAGTTAAATTAAAAGTTTGTAATTTCCTTGTGCATTTTTCAGGCATTTCATTAGAAATATGATTGCATAATACTTAAATGTAGAGTTATCATTAATATTCATTTACTTTAAAGCCTAAGTTCTAGTTATATTCATTTAATCTTGAAATGTTAAACGTGCAATGGGGAAGATAGGTTTTATAGGAATGAAATTAGTGTTCAAGAAAGGGCTCAAGTTTGTCTCATATTTTTAGGAAATTTTTCTATGTGAAAGATGAGCTGATAAACAAACTTCACGCTTCAGGATTCTCTCAAACTCGCCAACTTCTGGTTTCATCCGTGTGAATAAAGTGCCTATATCTAAAAAACCGTAACATAGTAGTTCAATGAATAGACTAATTTTTTATTGTACACTACTCATTTTTATATATTTCAAAATGAGTAACCATCAATCTAACTTTCATGAGAATTCATATCAACTGAAATCGCCAGCCATCACGCCTAGGTTACCAAGCCTGGTAAAATCCTACTCACAATTTTGAGTCTGGCACTCAAAAATGTGAGTAAATTTTACAGAGTACAGGTCGAGGAGCTATCTATAGTATTTATCTGAATAAAATTTCACTTACCTTCTGAAGCAGACGGCATCTGTAAAAGAATGAACAAAAGTTTTGAAATGATCAATTTTTTATGACTTGGTACGGAAAATATTACAGCAATCAAATGAACCACATAAGATATCAATTTAATTATCTATGCTGACATTGAAAAGCCGAATATTGAGTGTAAAAGAGGCACGGGTATGTAAAAATCAACAGCAAGTATAGAATTAAGTTGTTTATTCAGTATCAACGATCAAGCAAATAGTTCTGTCCAAGTGTTAATGATATTAATCTGTATCGCGCCCTAACAATTCACTTGTTTGTTTCAATGAATTACATATACAGTACATATTAATTACATTAATATATACATATATTAATTCAAATACAGTAGTATCCTAAGATACAAATTAACATTCCATTAATAATAACTAATGAATGATACTAATAATTGAAATAATACGGCGTAATAGAAAATGATTGACTAACTGGGTATCAATATGCTCAAATGTTCATTCAAAATACAATTTCAATTTACTTCATTACCAGCGGCGTTGTGATACTCACGGCAGTGGCTGCAGCGAGCACACTCAGCACGAGTAACAACCCCTGTTGGTGGATAATAATTATTAATAAATAATTATATTAATAAGGAGTACACGAAAAGTGGCATACAGGTTATATATAAGTTTAAATTCAACGAAAAAAAGGAATTATCAGCATTCATCTCATCCTCTTCATCGAAACATTTCATTTTTTCTACAGTGCACTTACGTCCAAAGTTGAAAACTTTATACAACAGCTTTATACAAGTCAGTGACATATCATTATTTTAATTACAATAAGGAAAATTCTAAGACACTTTTCACAATTCAAATAATGACTGTAGAACTTGAATATAACCCACCTTCATTTTAACAGAGTTCTATGATCAGATTTTCTTGTCTATCGTCTTTGCCCAACGCTGCACACTCTTTGAGTTTCTCGGAGCCACATACCAGCTTTTATAACATTCTTCATTCATTGTAAAATGTATTGATGTGCTGCAGCTTTTGGTGCTTTCTTTGTGTTCGTTCAATAAATCGATTTAGTTATTAAACGTGTGACATCTGTGCAGCAGTTTTCCTGCCTATACGAACAAAGAACAATCTTTCGGTAAGTCATGCAGTAGTTAGAGTTTAGCAATGTTTGGAACATAAGCTAGTATTGGAGTATTTAAGTATATTAATTGCAAAACTACTCAAAAATAAGATCTCACTTTCTTATTTATATCACCAGTTGGCATAAATCCCTACAATTTACCAGAATATAAATGTCAATTGCGAGATTCCATGGTCATAAGTAAAGAAAAATTGTACGAGTTCCTACAGGAAGGGATCAGAAATTTGTAGCCTGCATACTATATTCATCTTCCACTTTATTGTGGCATTAATCTGCTAAATGAAAATCGAATTGTTCCATGCAATTTGGAATCTAATGGCATGTATATGTGGATCGAATAAATCTTGTGAAGTAGTATTAATAACACTTGATAATATTGAGGGCATGAATGTCGGATTAACCAGAAACTGCAATTTCGTCGGTCAATTTTTTTTAGTTCAAATATTGGGTATTAATGTTACGCAGTGCCTCATAATATTCAATTACTATCTTATATCTTAATCATAGTATAGTATGATAGTATAGTATAGTATAGATAGTATTAATATAGTATTACTATGTTAATACTATCGTTTACTACTTAAGTGATGTATATCACATAAAAAATCAATTTTCAAAATCAGTTTATTTTAAATAAAAAGAAATAATTTGTTCATTATATAAATCCTAGATGTAAAGGTTTTGCAACTTGTACGATTTTCATTTGTCGCTTGTGGCAGTACGTTATCAACCACAATGTTAAATCCTAATTCCAATCTCTTTTCAAGATTATTATTGAAGATTCAAATGGATTAATGGAATCCAAATCTAAGATTCATATGGATAGGGTTATTAACTACATTTTATATCCCATTTGTAATGTTAAAATTAAGTCATCTAGAAACTGGGGTTGGATCGCCAATCAAAAGTTTTATTCAGATTTAAATTTATTTGAATCAAACTTCCAAAATGAAATTTGATATATTGTGGTTAGTGGGTGTACATTTTTATTCAATTACAGTTTGAGTGGTCTTTCTTAAATAACCGTTACTTTGGAGATAACAAGGAAGATGATTTTGCTAAGCAATCATTACAGGCAGCACGGTAATCACCTATAAGTCTACAATCAATTTTGGATTGTTTGTTTGTTATGTGTGCGAAACTTGACACTTTCAATGAATCCATTATTCAAGCGAGCATACGCTCAACATTTTTGCATTTTCATCAAGATCTGAAATTGTAGTCCAGCTTCGGGATCATGAGACATTATAAGGCCTGGGTTTCACAAGCCCGATAACAAAAATTTTGCACATCGCAACATAGCCGTCAGCTATTAAGTTTTTATGCTGTGAAGACTTTTTATTCAACCTGTCTTTGATATTTTTGCATACTTTGATTAATTGTCAGCTATCATCAGTCTGACAATAATGGAATCGATTGTAATCGAACGTTATCGATTGCTGATGAGCTCGTCTTTGTATAATTCATGTGGAAAAATTCTTTATACGTCGAGAATAAGGAAAATTCTTGTGCAGAATTCGCAGCTGCCATCAAATATCGCAATATTTGAAGAGCATATGCATGGTATGCCAATTAAATGCGAACTACGTATTCATTTAATAACGTAAAACCAGGCCTAAATCCATTATTCCTATCATATAGAGTTATAGAACTAACACCTATTTGACTTGGAATTTCCGCATTCTATTCTCCGTACTTCTAAATAAAATCCTAGAAAGAAAAGCCAGGGTGCGGCGGTAACATCAGCGCCTTCGCTGAAGCTGGTAGACCAATATTATGTAGGAAGGATTCCAAATTTGATCGTTTGTGACCTCAGCGAGCGACGGACGAGCGTTTGCGTCATACAGGGTCCGCCATATTTATGGCAACGGATGTTTGATATATAGAAATAAATTGGTTTCTAGGAGACTTTTCTTTTATAATGAAGCTTGATATCATATATTAATTCATCTATTTCATATTGCAGAAGTCTAAGGTGTCTAAATTTACTATTAATTATGGCAGTAGATAGAAATGCAATTGTAACCCTTCATGAAAAGGGCGAGAGTAATTCAGTCATTGCAAAAAGCTCCAAATTCGTCGTGAAACTATGTGGAAGGTGGTAAAAAAATTAAAGGAAACTGGTGGAACATACAATCGACCTGGTCAAGGAAAGAAATGAAGTGTCCGAACAAAACAATTGGTCAAAAACATGAGGGAGAAGTTGTGGAGAAACCCTCGCCGCTCAGCTGCAAAATTGGCTGCAGAAGCAGGAGTTAGTCAGACATCAATGCGTAGAGTCCTCAAAGATGACCTCAAAACCTCCCCTTACAAGATGCAAACAAGGCATGAACTAACAGACCGTCATGAACGAATGAGGCTCAAAGATGCCAGCACATTCTGGATCACATTGAGGATGGCACGCTGCCCAAATGGGTGTTCAGTGACGAGAAAAATTTTACATTGAACAAAGCGGTTAACCGTCAAAATGTCAGAATTTGGAGTCGGGATGGATATGTGGCAACCAGAACAGCAACACGACGTCAAAATCCCATGTCCGTGTTGGTTTAGGCAGCGGTAACCGCCACTGGGAGGTCCCCACTCGTTTTTGTCTCTTCAAGAGTGAAATTTAACAGTCAGCGATACATTTCGGACATTTTGGAAGCTGTGTTGTTACCTTGGGCCCGTAAAGACTTCAACGGCTCACCATGGAGTTTTCAACAAGACTCTGTCCCATCACATGGCTCAAACATGACTCAAAACTGTATTCAGAGTCACATCCCAGCGTTCATTAGCAAAAATGAATGGCCCTCAAGAAGCCCTAATTTGAATCCACTCAACTTTTCTGTGTGGGCTAGTTTAGAGAGCAGGGTCTGCAGAACACCATTGATAATAAGTAATAAGTTCTCGTGAACTTTCTCACAAAAGATAACTCACACTGTGCAAAAAATTTCCTTGTGACTTAGCTACCATGAAATATATTGTAGGATTATTAATATTTGCTAAACCAAATTAGTCCTAGTTGCAAAAATCATGAAAGTAAAGTGGAACATAACATAGAATTACAAATTATTAATTAATTAGTTGTGATTCTAAATTGAATTAAACATTACAACGATTTTTCTATGTATGTTATGTAAAATGTTGTCATCAGCCATGAATTTTTTTCAAAAAAATATGCCCAACAGAGAGAATATTATTCAGATTGTGACAAAATTAGCCCCTATCCAAAAACTGAGATCATACGACGTCTTGATATCGCTGGTTTAATTCTACGTGGACCATTGTCTATAATCATATTCAAATTGTGGTCATTGTAAGGCATTTCATTGTTGCATTTTGCATTTCATTGTTGCATTTTGCATTTCATTGTTGCATTTCAGCATTGCATTGCATTGTTGCATTGTTGCATTTCAGCGGTGACACTGTAACGTCAGATTGACATTTTAATTAAATCAGTTAAAGATGTTAATAAAATTTCCTTCTCAGAGGAAAAATATCTTTTGGTCTTTTACATTTAGGAGCGCAAGCTAAATGTTCTGTTCAGAATTCGGTAAGTAATGATATAAAATTATTTGAAATTAATCAAATGTAAAACAATAAGAATGAATTCCATATTTTTTTCTGAATTTTAATCAACACATAAAGGCATCTGTAATAACCATTCATCCTAGACCTTCCATCAAGTTTTTTGTTTCAATCTTCAGACATCGGTTATTATTGTTAAGCTAACCTCGTAGTTCATTCAATAGTTAGAACTCGGATGTGCATTGGTGGCGAAATACTTCGATGAGTTCATTTTATATTATAACATATTGTTCGTTAACAATTTATATAATCCGAGCAGTGCCTTTACAGTACCTCAAATTGAACGCCTGAAACTATAATATGATTTATAGCAAAAATTTTGTTATTGCCATGCTACAATTAAAAGCTGTGAATTAGCACACGACAGAAACGATTATGAAAGACCACGTCTGGAATTTCGTTTAAGCCTATTGGCTCTAACGAATTTCTAAGTTGTTTTAAAAGTTTTCATCAGACGAGGGATGAAGAGTTTTTTGGCAAAGCTTTTTGATCAAAAATCTCTCAGGTATGCAGAAATAAATTTTCTGAAGCATACAGGGAGATACTGAATTGACTTTTTTTCAATAAATTCTCATATAGGTTGTGCTGAAAGTCGAATTAGCATAATTAAGACTTTGTATGGTAGTGAATTAGCACCTAATTCGTGCTTGATGTCCCTCAATATTATTGTGCATAAAACTAATTCTTACTTCCCGTCATCACCTTGCGCCATAACATATGAAGTGAACAATTATGCTTTTCGTCGAAGTGACATCAGCTTAGAGCTCAGCTCTACAATATGAGACTCCAAACCTGCAGCAGCGCAGTACTGAACGATGATGTCCGCGAATCAATGTTGATATAAACTTACCTGTTCATATGTAAATGCAGTGACACGCATTTATAATTTCTCATGGTGTTTGTGATTGCGTTACTTTGGCTCATCATCGCTTGAAATTATGAATCAATAGGTTTGTTATGGATTTATATTTTATTTTAAAACTAAAAATTAATCATCAGTGTTTTTTTAATTTCGACCACTCATGTATAAACAAACGTTGCATCTGTTTTCCTGAATCTCTGAACTGATGATAGAACTGAGCTCCGAATTGTTTTTTTACGAAGATCGTTTGGATTTTTTGTTGAATTTTCCTTGTTTTCAAATTTCTAGTGAATTTGCGGTTCAAGCAATCGAGTGAAATTAATACTTCTTTTAGTAAAGATTAATTAATGGCATCGTGGTGTAGGAACGGTATTCATACATGTTCATACCGCATCTCCATTGCTGGAGATCAGAACTCTATTGCCGGAGATCAGAACTCTATTGCTGGAGATCAGAAATCTATTGCTGGAGATCAGAACTCTATTGCCGGAGATCAGAACTCTATTGCCGAAGATTAGAACTCTATTGCCGGAGAATAGAACTTTATTGTCGGAGATCAGATCGAACTCTTTTGGGCCAGTTGTCTAGATTTTAAAATTATTTTGATGTGGGATGGAATGCTCGATCATTGATCGATCATTGATCGAACTAATAAAATTCTATGATGAATGACTTTTCTCATCATTATTTTTTATAATCTACACTAATTTGAGAGTTTTATGATCGAATTATATGAAGTGAATTTCGTATTGACCCACGGCATCGACCAGATGTTATATTTCTGTTAATGTTATTAATCAACGCGAGAACTCGAAGTTACAGTTTGAGACAACCTATCCAAACTCTAACGTGGTATCAGACTAAATTTATTAAATGACAACCAAATTCATTTGTATATTTTCGTGCGCAAGTTGAAGCAAACAATACATTTATAAATTTATATTTAAAAGTAACAAAAAAAAAAAAGATTCACCTAATTTCTAAAACTTCACAAAGGATCTAAATTCTTGAAAAAATTTAAATTTACCTATAATAGATATTCTAAATTTAAAATTTTTAAATTTATAGGAAAATCAAGGTGAATGTGTTCTAGCAAATTTATACGTTTTCTTTGACTCTTGCAGCTACAACAGTCTCCAGCTAGCCATATACAGTCATATACTGTGTAATATACTGTCATATACAGTCATATATTGTGTCATACTGTATACCATAACAGTCTCAAATACTGTGGTTGAAGCGTGTATAATGAAGCTATTATTATTTGAATATTCATTAATTTTCCAATTATTTTTTACCTGCGTTACTCAATTTCTAGATGTGAATCACAAACAGAATTGTTTGAATTCGGGACGATGTATATTAATTTTTCATTATAAGAGTATTATTGTATGTATTTCTACAGATCATATGATATTCATAACTGCGAATCACAGAAGATATTGGAACAGAAAGAAGCCTCCTAAGCCTCTACACTTGCATTTCGTGGCTACGGTGGAACTCCATTAAATAAATGCTGCTTTTGTGTCTCGTAGGCCCTTAGTATGAATGATTTGTTTCGACGCGAAATACAATATATTCTAACAAAAATTTAAATAATTTTTGGAGGCTGTATATGATCAAAAGCAATTTTAATTTCATTTTCCTGTACATTCAGATCCACGTCGTGTCAATTTCAATTGTTCGCTCCAAGGAGTTAATATATGTAGGGGTAAATAGTTAGCAAACGATCAAATCCGAGTTCAAAGACCCGAGCGGGAGTTAATATTCGCATGCGTAAATTCACAATTTTTCGAGTCGTTTTAATCCTTTTACTTTAAATGTTAAATCGATTTTATAGAATATCGTTAAACGTCGATTTAACGATCCTAGTGGACGGACACCTGTGTGCTCTGTGCGTCGCGCACAGTTTGACGAATATCTACAAATCTTTAATAATTAAGTCCAATACAGAATATTTGATAGAAAATCAAAGATTCCCTAAAAGGCAGCAAGGAACAGCGCGAAGAAATTGCAGAAGAATTCGTGATTTCTGCATGATTAAATGTGACGTGTTCCCTCAAACTTAAAATGTTTTCACATTTAATAGATATAATCATGGATTTTATATTGAACATTAATTAATAATGATTCATCTTCATATTCAATCGAATTTTTTATTTGAATAAAATTAATGTTACAATTCTCATTACTCAAGTGGTTGGCCAGTCCATTTTAGGAAAATAGTATAATAGGCATGTTTCATTGTTCATATTAACTGCTACTCAGAAAGTTCTTTAGTAATCTTTTGATGAGATCTTAAATAGTAAGATTTTGATGAGTTTAACGATAGCAGCGACTCAATAATTATTATAAAGTAACTGTTTTTACAAGCATTTTCCCGATATTCTTTTGTTTAAAAATCTTTTCACAGCTTTATTGATTATTTCTGTAAAAATTATCAAATACTATTGAGTCTCGAAAAAAAATTGACCTTTTCAACCGACGACGTGCAGTATTGATTCGCTTCGCTTCTAGCTGTTGGATGAAATTAGATGTTTGATGAAAATGATTGAGAGCATTCATTAGAGTCTGAAAATAAATATTAATATATTGAGACAATAAAAATTCAGTCTCAAAGATTCTGTAATTGTATAACTCGGGAGAAGAAAACCGCAGCGTCAACAAGGCAAGACCAGCATGCAGCTTCTCTTCGTTATCAGGTCTGGTGCACGTCTCATTCATCCCTTCAAGTGTCACTGTAATTCGAATTTTAAGAATTAAGCTGTATACATTGAACGATCTTGCAATTTAAGTTTACGTGGCAGCGTGCAAACTCCAAAAATATAACTGAGTACTCACTGCAGTGAGTGACAGAGAGTGCATTTTCTCGTCGACGAAAACGTGGTCACTGACGGACGGACGGACAGACATGACGAGCACAATAGCGCCTTTTTTCCATAAATGAGAAAATGCGCTAAAAAGAGAGAGAGATTGATACCAAAGTGAGGCCTGAGTGACTCAAAGCCATGTCAGAAAAATGTAAACAAAATGTTAGAATTCAAAACAAAAAAGGGAATTTATAGAAAATATTCTCGAGTACATGACGTTCGCGAATGATGATATATGAATTCAAAATTTTTACGCATTTTGCGCATATCGACCATTTGCAAGTGTTAGCTTTTTTGTTTGGAAACTTGAATCGATCATTCGACTTTTATTTGACTTTCAGAGCTGTTAGAACGAGACGATAAAAATCACATCAATACCTGCGATCATAAATTTCACTCAAAATATCTAAACATTCGAATATTTGCGAGTCTGGAAGTATAGCGATCCACGACGTTCTCAGCTGCAACAAAGAGTTCTGTTTGAACAATCGCGTAAGGTAAATGCAGAAAATTATCTAGAATCTTTATGTTATAGATTTATTGATTTTACAATCATTTTAAATCGTTATTTGTTTATTGATTCTCTCGAAAGTGTACGGCGGAAAAATATTTCTGCTAAATTACAGAACTCTCAAAGGGAAATCGTTATCGAATTTTCTTTGTACATTGCTGCTATCTAATGTACAGCTGTGCAAAACAACTGAGCAGCACCAAAACTTGCATTCAAAAGGAAATAATAACACGTTCTATTTGACTATGAAATAATGACAGCAATGTAACGAGCGCTGCGGCGTCAGTTGTTGTTAGACAGGCACAGTGTAAGCGCTGAGAAGCTCACAGAAAGTTTGAATAGCCGTCGCATTACAGAGAAACTTGTTGGCGATGAACTTCTTCATGAATGTAAGAAAAATTTTATTTTCCCTGTTCAATTTGTCAGATTTGGTTTTTCATTACTAAAATTAATGATGCTCTGATGATGAATATTTAGAGACAATCCTCAAGGATTGTCTCTAAATATTCATATTCATATTCATCATATACTTATGTACTCAGTGTAATCATATTCACATATTCAGTAGCGACTGGTAAATGCCATTACATATTTTTTAATATTAAATGAATTTAATTTAACTGGGGGTACGATAAGCACGCTAAACAAGATGGAAATCGAAAGAAATAAGTAATTATTGTATGTAATTACTAATGAGATAATATTTTTTATTGCAGTTGCTGATGCTGCTGATGGCAGTGCTCTCAGTGGTGAGTTTTAAAATCTTAATGAAGCGATTCTGTGATTCATTATGTTAGTGATTACTAGTTTTAGTGACTGCCATCATTGTGGCTTGGTATATAATATGATCATGTAGCATTGTGTTGCGAACATGAGAATTAAATTTAAAGCTGATTCCGCATTGTACTTTGGCTTAAAGTTCAGCTTCTTAAATACGTTTAACTTTTTTATAACATTAAACTTTTCAAATAGCAGCAAGCAGGGGGGAAAAAAATTACGGCTTGCGGTCATGTATATGCATCTACATTATTTTGTATCGATATTAATTACGTAATTAATTATCTATTAACACCGGCGTGGTTGCGTGATTGGTAAATAATTAATGAGATTGGTGAATCTCGTTCTCGATCGTTCAAATCAATTATACGGCGAGTGTATTACCTCAAATTTAGGTAATGCGAATTGAAGCTTGGGTCATTCGAACTTTTATTTAAAAACCTCTTTTAAACTTCCGTGTTAAAATTCGAATTTACCAAATTCTAATTGAAAAAATTAATTGCAGTGTTTTAAATTAAGTAATTAAAGTTTCATTTTAATCGCGTCTCTTTTTGCGCTACCTCACACTTCCACCCTTTAAATCGAAAATGCATGCTTTTTTTGCTTTAATTAACATTACTTTTGCAAGAGAATTAATATGATAGATGGAAAGGCGATTTGATACAGTGATTACACATATAGTTGTGATGAACAATCCTGATCAACGCATTTCAATAATACCGAAAGTGTCACTGGGATTTTTTTAAACTAACTCAATTACTCATAATTTTTATTCAACGTAAAAAATTTGCTATCTCTGTATGCGAAGCATTAGAATAAAAACAAATCTGAGAATGAGTTAAAATATTCACTGACGCTCTTTTTTTCTCTCATTGCAGTCGGCGCGGGCATCACCAGGTTCGTTGGCCGTTGGGACTGACTGACTTTTCTTAAAAAACTGCGATGTATTAGAAAAAATATAACTCAGTACTCACTGCAGTGAGTGACAGAGAGCGCATTTTCTCGTCGACGAAAACGTGAAGTCACGGACGGACGGACGGACAGANGGACGGACGGACGGACGGACGGACGGACGGACGGATGGACGGACGGACGGACGGACGGACAGACGGACGGACGGGCGGACGGACGGACGGACGGACGGACAGACGGACATACGGACGGACGGACGGACGGACATGGCGAGCACAATAGCGCATTTTTTCCATAAATGAGAAAATGCGCTAAAAACTGCGATGCATATCCGGGTTCAGAGCTCATATGAAATATATTTATATTTTATCTTCAGTGTAAAAATTATAATAAATGCTGCGCAGGTTGTATCGATGAAAGTAAACTCTTTGTTTTGTGTACAGCAGTGAGCATGACCGATGTGATGCGATGTCGTTGACGATTTGACAGTGCAAGCTGCAATTTAAATGATTATTCGAGACGTAATATTAGGAAGTACAGCGTTAGTAGATCATAAATAAGCTTTATCTGGACACAGTGCAATATATTTTCAGTTTTTTATTCTCTTAGTATCTGCGTAAATGAAGCTTCATGGTCAGAATAAAGATGTATAAATCCTACATGAATGTTGGCGAATGTAAATAGTAAAGAGGCTGGTGGATGTTTCGTAATGAAAATTATCATAAACGAAAACCATTGATAAAAGGTAAATTAAAATTCACAACATTTTTCTTGTTTCGTGTGAACTTTAGAAACTTTATGAAAATATCTTGTATTACGGTACATATCTTCACAGATGAAATTGATTTACTATCTTTTGCTACATAGGTTCATCAGCACATCGATACTTCTACTATTCAAGCGAAAGACTGTCGCACTCGATGTCGTTTTCAGAAAAAAAAACAAAAAAAAAACTCAACTACCTTCAGATTGCTCCTATAATAACTGTGAAATTAAACTATCCATCGATAGTTTAAAAATAGTTAAAATACACTTTAGAATTAATTGCATTGAGATGCATCCGAACACTATTTTAATTTGAATGAAATTGTTCTTAAACAAATATTAAAATATTTCAGAATCATGTCCCTTGCTGAAACGACGTCTGATGCAGACGTTTCAAGTTCAGGCGTCTGAAGCAACGATCTCCGGCAGGCAAGCAGAAGTCTCGCCCTGCAATGTGATCGAATTCTATAGCTTCGATCAAACGGAATTTGAGGACTGCTTATCTCAAGTTATTGGAGACCTGGCTACAGAAGGGGAAGGAACTCTTTTAGAAAGGTAAATTAGAGAGCTGAGGCATTCAGAACTATCAGGGGTCACTGCTATAGCAGTTGACTGTTACAAGTGCTTGGATGATGGATCATTATTATGTTGTGTGAAAATTTTGTGCCATTCTCTTGTATATCTATCGAAAATTAATTTTTTCTCCCACATGACTGTTGATATTTTAAGCTATTTGGTTTTCATTGAGTAATTATGAAATCTTATAAGCAATTACTGCATATTTCGAGTTAATAGTTTTCACCTGCGTCACTTGAAAAATTGTCCAAACTTCAACATCGAATGAGAAACTAAGATATTGAATATGTAGATATATAGATATATACAAATATTAATATATATATTTATATTTTTGAAATTGTTTTATATTATTCCTTAGACAGTTAGTGGTAATGACCTGAATATAATTATTAACTGACTAATTATATCTAGACGTGAATGCTTCCGTCTGTTCTGGCACGAGGTGGACGCCAACGGAGACCAAAAGGTTGACAAGGATGAGTTCATTCGCTGGAAGAAACTATAGGAGGTCTCGACTTGATGCTCGAATCAACAGAAGAACAATCACAAAACACAACTGCCTCAGACGAAGACGGAATTGTTGTCCTTGTGGGTGACTTGGAATATCAACTGAGCTCGAGACAGGGTGAATTTCTTTCGGCCAATACCCAAGCCCTACAAAAGGGCAACCCCCTAGAAGCGTTCGTCCAGCTTTTCCGGCTGATGACACAGTCCAACGGTAATGATTTCAATACGAATATTTTAATTCCTCTGTCCGAAGTTATGCAGACCTTTTTTGAACAAACTGTAGCGAGTACAGCAGCTCAAGCAATCTCAGTGGTCACCGGGCTTGATTTGGGTGGACAAGAAGCTGCAGTCGCTGCAAGTCAAGACACAATAGCCGCTATCAACGGTCTTATCAGAGCCGTTGTGGGACAGAATCTTCCTGATGCTGGCAATGCTGCGAACCAAATTTTCAATACGGTTGTCAATCTAGTGACTGATCTGACACCGATTGCGAGTGAGACAGTCACTGATGTCACTAATCTTATTAGAAGTCTCTTCGAGCGTGATGTCAGCAACAACAATTCGGAGGGCCCGGTCCGAGAAGTCATTACATCTTTATCGCGAGTCTTGACTGACATCAACGGAGTCGGTAATGAAACACGCGATGCGATCGTCGACCTTGCTCAAGCAATCAGTTTTGGAACAAATGAAGATATTCTGGATCACGTATCCCTTGCTCTCAGGAGCGTGCTAGGACAAGGATCAGCCATTGGTCAACAAGCTGCTGAAACTCTAACCTCAATCATGCGAGCGCTGGCTAGCGAAAACAGGCTTGAAGCCTTCATTCAGACCTCCAATCTGTACAGGCTCATGACGAATGGTGCTGGTATCTGCCAGAACGGACACTTCTTATCTGCTGTTGCCCTGCGCAAAGTCTGAAGCATCATACCAATTTTCGTGATATAACGAAAAGGATTGAGAATGGTTGTATTCTAGAGAAATGTATGTGTTCCGCTGCTTTTATCAAGGATCATTTTTATAATAATTATTTAATCTGAGAAAATTTGTAAGAAAAATTCACTTTAGACTTTTCAAGACGCCTGTCATTCTTCATCTTCGTAGCTTACGAAACTCAAGCAGAAAACCAATGGCAAAAGACGGAATTCTACCAGTGATGCCTGATTCTATGATACAATTATTGTAGCTGCATAATTATTATTTGCATAGATAAACCAGGCCAATAGAGAAAAATTTGTGTTTATGTAAAGGCAAAAACTAAATTTTGTTTTATTTATTAGGGCACGTCCATCAAAATCATGTGATTTTCCAAGTTTCATCGCGTTTAATAAGCAAGTTAATAAAAGTCTGTTCCATGGAATACATGATTTAGGGCACTAATTAAGATTTTGGATTACAACTTTTTATTCGTTAGCTTCGTTTCAATAGTTGAATAGATCAACAGAAGACAACATTGACTGATACCAATGGTGGAAAATTAATGTGTCTGCAATGCCTCTCACAGTCGCAGAACTGAGCTACGAGTTTAGCTGCTGAAGAATATATTATTTATTGAGTGAATTCAATACATGCAGTCGGGTTATTAAGAAGCATCTAGAACGAGCAAAAATTGACACGTTGGTATATTTTAATAGATAGCATTTAGGTGAACACCATCACAGTAATATGGCACTTCTGATAATTGGCATTCAATTGCATGCTTGCCAAAAAACGTAAGTCAATTCTGATAATATATAAGTTTAGAGAATCCGAGTTCCTCAGGAGTTTTGTCTATTGTTGTGTTGTAATGACTCAGATAACGTCTTTTGGAAATCAGCGGAAAATCACCGCTTTTAGGAAAGTGAATGGAATCATTAGGAATGGAACTCAAATTAAAATAAGTGACACGTTTTTAAATCAGTGAGTTGATTATAGAAAACCATTCATGTGTAAAATATTAGGAAACTGAAGACCAGCTGCAATAAAGAAAAAACATAAATGTGTCGAACGCGGTGAAGTGAGTTAGAGAAAATGTTTAATATTGTTCTATTTAGAGTAAAACTTTAAATTATGCAGGGCCAATTTTTAAATTGCATAGAACTCTATACCCGGCGTAGTAAGTAAAGCGATTGCCTCAGATGATCGTTTTAATATAATATTTTGATAATCATCAATTAAATTCGAGTACTAATTGCAATGCTTTATTAATTAACGGAAAGAATTCCAGTTATGATTAATGGATGTTAATATTTAATACAAACACCCACTCATCTAATTTTACGTAGAGATAAAAACATGGAAGGCGAAGGTAAAATTTATTTGGTAGACCCATAACAAAGAAATTGAAATTTACTGAGTAAAATAATACAAAATGACTTACAATAGGAAAACCGTGTCAAGAGAACAATCAATACTGAAATGAATCGTAATACTTTCTTCATTAATTAATAGTAGTTTTATCTTTATTTTTTACAGCAATAATTTTTTATAAATTATTCAGCAGCAATTTCGCCTCGTCAGAAAAATTGCTCCTATAAATATAATTAAATAATAATAATAATTGTTGCCGAGACATTTTTGAACTAGGCTCCTGTCGGAACCCGGAAAGTTTGTTAGAGAAAGTTGCTCGCGCCAGCGTTACATCAAAAAAATATAACTCATTACTCACGGCAGTGAGTGACAGAGAGCGCATTTTCTCGTCGACGAAAACTTGAGGTCACGGACAGACGGACAGACAGACAGACGGACGTGGCGAGCACAATAGTGCAATTTTACCATAAATGAGAAAAGCGCTAAAAACAAATCCGCAGAAGTTCGATTGAACCTATTTCTATACCATAGCAGCATCACCGAGACGAGCGTCACTGAACATAATCTATACTATTAAAAGCGACCTTGCATAGATGCGCACAGCTTAGCAGAAACTGATACCACCGACAAGGTGTCACTGTAAAAGCAATAAATAAATAGTCAATTGCATTTTATGCTTAAGCTTTCATTTGCTTACCTATTGGGCTAACCAGCGTTGTTCTCAGTGTGACTCTAATTCGATCATTTTTTGGAGTTCTCTCCTGAGCCTTTGATCACGTTTCAATTTAGCGTCAGGTAGGGATGAACTGCGCCTCAAATGTGAAGCCTTCTTGGAGTATTCATCTGAGGATTAGCATCAATTCAGTTCTAGATTGTGAGACAACAAAATTTTATAATTTCCGGATTGATTTGTTAAATATTGCACTGTTAGAAAAATTAAGGTTAACGGTATTACTTGCGTTTCAATGGCCGGTCGGCACGTGAAAAGAAACACCGTGTCGCCATTTTTATTCTAATTTAACACTAGAATTCCGTACAACATCTGATAAAAACGGCGAAACAGTTTATTTTCACGGGGGCGACCGGCCACTAGAACGCCAGTGGGACCGTTTTTTCACCGTTTTTTCTAACAGTGATATAACATTCAACTATTTGGATGGATAGCCTATGAAAATTAAAGTGCAGTAATTTTCAAAGTTAAAAAGTGGCTCGGCGAGAAATACGCCTGCAGTTCCCGCTTGGAGAAAGCGTCGGCCCGGGAATAATTGGCTTAAAATTCTAATTAAACATGGACTTTTCATTCTGTATTACAATGAGCTTGCCAAATAAAAATTACATTTGAATTGTTTATGTCGCTTGACATTCTTCTGTTCTGTAAAGGTTCATAATTTAACAACTAAAATTATATTTTCTTGAGAATTTGGCATTATGACTTTTCTTACGTTTAATAAAGCATTCTTTCAGAATGGTTTTAATACGAAAAATATTCCTCACGAATTGCAGGTCATTTTATTTGACTCAGCGTAACCAAGTGTAGTGAAGTGAATAATAAGCTACCGTTGTTATAAGGAACTCATTTCTATATAACCTTAACTCATTTAACGTAATATA
>NW_025945501.1:0-24117 GCF_000764305.2 Hyalella azteca
ACTGACCCGCAGTGACGGCGGAGGGCCGCGATATGAGCGCCCCGCGGTCGCAAGCGACGGTACAAGAAATGATGACGCGGTGAAGGCTGGCGTCGAAGCGATGGCTCGGGAACGGCAGGAACCACAGACTTCCGTTGCTAAGCTGCTCCACCAAACTCGGAACCTGACGAAGTCACCGAAAATTTATGCACTCTTACAAAATTATTTATCGCATCAAGTAATAACACACACTACGAGGAAACTAATATTAAAACCACCCTTATCTCTCATGCAGACACAGCTACTGCTTCCACAAGTCTATAGTAGCGCCAAATTATGATTTCAGTTGAGAATGTGACATTGAAAGGTTATGAAAGCTTTCAACATGTTTCATACGAAAATTAGGTTAATCGTACATAAATTTCACTTTCATGTTTTCATTTTCATGTTTTCTCTCAATCATCACAGAGCTCGATACAATTAAAGTCTGTGGCCTAGGATATGATAGAATCCATGGCGTAAAATTCGTTCAGTAAATCAACATTCAATTTTGATATTCGTACGCACCTTATAGTGACAAACGCTTGACCGATTCATACGCACGAGAATAAGATGTAAATTTCGCGTTCCTGAAGTCGAAATATCGGAAATATTTAAGAGATCGTGATTCCTGCCAGTCAATTACTGACGGCTTTAAATGCTAAAACCACTAATCACTGGCAAGAAACCAGCCGATGCGCATAATACCTATGCAAGTTATGATAGTAAAATTCATGGAATTATGAGCGGCTGTCAACAGGTATTGGGGTAGTTGAATGCCGGTACTAAAATGAGATCCAAAGCTTAAAGTTCGCATTAATTTGTGATATGCTCAGTTAGTGGAATATTGCGTTCGACGACGAACAGCAGGGAGTCTTACGAATGCCTTGCACCATATAACTTGCCAAATTGAGATCGGCTATCAATTAAATTTGGTGCATTTCAACGTAACATTGAATCACTCATGAACACGAGTTCATAAGAAGGGAATAAAATTGGCCATTTTTAATTAAAATTTGAAAATTTTCTTTTCTCAAAAGACCTATTTAACTTTTGATTTAATGTAATCAAGACATTTAAGTAAGTTACATTTTAGTTTTTGAGCATAGACATTTTTTATTTCTACTCTAAGTTGATTGAAACGTAAATGAAAAAAAAATCAGAGATTAACGTTGTTTATTAGTGAAAATATTAAATGAAATGAACCTCATGATTGTCTTCCCTCTATTCTATAGTTGAGCGCAGGTAAATATTACAGGAAACACACTGCGTCTTGATCAAAGTTCCCAGTCGAATCTTTAAAACGTGAGTCCCTTACTGAACTCAAATAAATTGCAAACACAGGTTTGTTGCTTTGGGATCAGGGCGAATATATATTAGATTTTTAATGCAGATTAAAGCAGATGGATTTTGTTTCCTTCATATTTTTCGTCCGAAATGCGAAGCGTCCGAAGTATATATAGCATCCGAAGTATATAATGCGTCCGAAGTATATATAGCATCCTTCGAAATTATATATTAACTGTTTTCTTTTTTTTTGAAGATTTTTTTTAAGACTTTTAGCGGCACGAAATATGGAGCGCAAATCTAAAAAATATAACTCAGTACTCACTGCAGTGAGTGACAGAGAGCGTATTTTCGCGTCGGCGAAAACGTGAAGTCACGGACGGACAGACAGTCCGTCCGTGACATTTTTCATATCCAGTCCGTCCGTCCAGTTTCATATCAGTCCGTCCGTGACAGTCCGTCAATATTGCATTTTTTTCATAAATGAGAAAATGCGCTAAAAATGTTATGATCGGCTAAGTAACTCACCGGCAAGAAAGGCCGTCCATCCTGCGTAGACCACGCCACTGTAGGCGGGTAGCCGCCGGGCGCTAGCGCCGCGCAGTTCAGAACAGCGCCGGTGTCGTTGCTGAAGAGTAGCTGCGCTTGGGGCTCCTCTGCCCAAACCAACGGCAACGACGTTTCTTGGTTCGCTGCTCGTACGTCGCTAGGGTACGGATCATGAATACCGACAGGGCGATATTCGCTGACGAAATTGCTAGGCATGTGGCCATGTCGGATAGAGTGCACAGAGCGGTACAAAACTCCTAGGAAGGCACTTGGTTCACTCTGGTATGCTGCAAGTTGAGGCTTCTTCACTTGATTAACATGCGCGGCCATTCCAACGAACGCGCGCGCTGCATTCGGAGAATTGGTGGAAGAACCCGAGTCTCCTCCAAAATTGGCCTTCAGAGACCTTCGCAGTTTCCGTTGTGAAGTCGCATCTTTCATCGGTCTATAGGACGCGGAGTTATAGTTTGTCGACAATGAGGCCTGATAGTGAAAAAAGAGTGGAAGAGTGAATGAGAAGGAGGCGGGAGAATGAGTATGGTATAGTATAGTATAGTTGTATAGTATCCTCGGCATTAAAGAATAGGGCTGGATCGATAGGCCTGTCGCCGATTCTTGTACTTTTCTTGACTAGACTGGCCTTTTGATCAGATCTTTTCAACGGACGGTAGATTAAAAGTCGCTTCTAGATATCAGTTGTTCCGTAGGATACGAGGCATTTTAAGACTAAACATATGCTCATGCATGGGAGAGAGAGACAATGAAAACCTCATCAATGGAGAGTAATGGTTGCTGAGGATAATGTTCATGGAAGTGAGAAGATATTTCTCGTAGAGTTTCGACCTGAGATCAGAGAGAAATAAGAACAGGACAGTAAGAACAGGTACAGAGAGTGTCAGAATAGTGACATGAGATGAGAAGAGGGAGGCAACGTGTCCGCATGGAGAGGGTAAGGGTGAGGACGTGGCAATAGTTTGCACTCGTTGAGCCACTATTACCACTATTGCACATTAAAGGTCATTACAGCTGCGCCAGACGCGTCATCTGGAAGCAATAGAAGCAATAGCCTCATAAAGCTGCTCGCTAACGCTGCCGTGGGGCGCTGTATGAGGAACTACACCATATTTTATTCCTTAATACATGTTGGTTTCCCTGATATTGTGGCGTATAAATAATTCGTCCAATACTAAACTTTAGACTCTGCCAACAGGATATTTCCCTTTTCAATAGGAATACAAAGTGTGAGATGGTGTTGTATATGGAATACAATATGATGTTGTACTGTACAGTACTTGGTACTGATTTTTGAGACGTGAAAAAAATTTAGTAGACACGAATAGTCGCAGTAAGGTTTCCAGAATTAATAGAAGTCAGTACTACTTGTTCATGGTACATATTAGTTAGATCACAGATGAATTATTCTTTTGTTATTTTCTGATCCACTATGAAATTTAAGTAAAGTTAAAGCCGAGAAGCTAAACAAGTTTCACCCCTGCACTAGCTGTGCTAAATAAGTTTGCGCCAGTATTATTACAATAACAACTGTACCACCGAGATACGATTTTAATAACGGAACAGGTACGGCAAATTCAACCGCTCATAAGAGTTAAGAAATTCACCTCTCTTGAGTGCTAGAAATTAATTAGCATAAGCTTCTAATTCTCCGAGATAATGTGGTGGCTACGATAGTCTACGAGCCAGGCTTGATGAAAGACTTCTTCGCTTCCTAATGCGGTCAGGAGGGCTAGCTAACCGACGCAATTAATTGAGCCTGGGCTAAAAATGTGAAATTGTAAAATGATTGTGGATAAGTTTATATATTTCAGTGAGTTTTTCCCGCACACATTTGGATGCTCTTTGTTCTTCCTGTCTAAATAAGCTCAATATTGGACATGAGTTCAGCTATTGAACAAGTAAGTATGATGCTTCGATTTGCTTGTCAACATCATGAAAAAATTATCATGGTCGTATGTGCCCAGTTTAAGCACCACAATTGCTGCTTTGGTACTGATAATACGAATGCTAATGACACATAATTTGAAATCAAATACGTATGTAATTCATAATTACGTAAAAAATATAGGTAACCTCTTTTTATTTTATTTTATTTATTTATTCATTATTTCGATAAATTGAAATGCAAACAGAATTGTTGTGCAATGAACACACACTGAGTATTCTGTGCGCTACACTCTTCCCCCCGTGCTGATGTAAACACGCCTCACAATTCCCGATTGTTCAAGGCAGGAAGTTGCCGGAAAACGAGCCTACAAAAGCAACCCAATTTCCATTCGGGAGGAAATTTTGCACGACATCTGTCAGTTGGGACTGACGGACTGACCGAGTATCCCTTGCCGGCCTCTCTAAGTGAAAGTTTGCCAGTTTGTCGGCAGGGCAGCTCGTTATAAACGCAGCAATTTTTTCCTTCTCTCTTCTAGATCACCGGTGCCGTACTCTTGCAATGACATATAACATTATTTTTTATCTTATAAGATTCTTATATCTTTTACACAGCTCACTTACGTTCGGTGGCTTTTCCGCTAATGCCATTGAACATGATATGCAGGCTTAATTAGTTATAGGACATAACTTGACTTTATTTTATGATGGCCTGATGTGCGGCGGCAATGAAACGATGACTTGATAATATTTTAGACGTTACTGTAGTAAAGCACAGTGACGCACATGCAGTGACAGATAAGTTTCCGACGCATCAAAGTTCATTAAAAATAACTGATACATTAGGACGGTTGGAACGGATTTGGTACTGCATGCAAAGCTTGAAAGTCGGATACGTTTGATAACAGAGAAAGAATTTAATATTTCGAATTCGGAGGCGGTAAAATCCAAAAAATTCAACTTTCTGGAATAAAATTATCTCTGAACTTCCAATCAAAACCTTACGTCCGGGTGCACGTAAATAAGTATGACAGGAGAAGTGAGGGTTTCGCAAGAGTCTTAATTTGGGTTATGCGCGATCGAATGTTTGTTCTTGTAAGAATATGCGCGACGACAAATATACTCTGATATTTCGTTTCATATTCAATGTATTGCCGCAGAGGCAGAGCAGTAGGAACATTTCTATTCTGGCGTCCAGATTGACCTTGCAGTTTTAGGCAAGTCTGGCATTACCACGCATTGGCGCTCTAGTTTCTCGATGGCAAGAATTTGGACCGAAGCAGAATATCGCGCCACCGGCATTGCGGACGCCGTTTGTTGCGGTGAACGTAATTTTACGTTCACCGCATCAGAGGTCAGGTTTCAGAGAGCATAGTTGTGTTCCAAAATTTATCGTCCTTCGACGAGTGGCCGCTCGACCGAGGGCTGGTTCGACGCACGGCCTAGATATGATTATCCAGAAGTGTTGAAGGCTACGTTCCGGAAGGCAGGAATCATGATGATCCATTACATCCAGTGCAGTGGTGGTCTTCGGCAGGCGACTCCACCGGCATTGCGGACGCCGTTTGTTATTTATATGCAACAAAGTGTGCAGAGTTGCAACGCAGCTTCCGGTCTTGCTGGATTTTCATCCTAAGAAGACCACAAGACGCGCACAATAAAATATGATATGAAGTACATCTCAAGTTCGGAGAAATTACTTCTTATGATTTTAGTGCCGCAAATTTAGAATGATGGATTTAAATTTACTAAATAATATAAAGATAATACATAGTATTGAGATATATTAAAGAAGAATTCGACGATTTCTTCCGAATTATTCTCGCTGGCGCTGAATAAACTTCATACACTAAACTGACAGCAAATAACTATTACGAATATTTTTCCAAACTTTCAGAGCGAATCATTCATGACGATAAATACTAAAAATTAGACATTTAACATTTGTACCATTCTTACCTAATAGGATTAACACCAAAAATAACGGAATTGATCAGAAACGGGAATCCTCAGGCTCTTCGGATTCGGATTTCAATTGGAGAGATGTACTTTCCGTTTACAATTGCTATTCAATTCAAATAATCTATTCATCAGATCGTATAAGATCTTCATATTCATACGTAGCTAATCTTAAATTAGAAATGTAATAAAAAATATAGGAATCGGCACAGTTTAAGCACTTGGCATCTTTCCTGATACTTACAATTTAGCAGAAAATTTTCGAAATGAAAACAACCCGTTCACCCAAATTATTTGCCATGTTATTCAGAGGAATTCAATCCACACTTGCATATTATTATTGAATAATGAGCAAATTCGGTTAAAATCAATCACGCATTACATGCAAATAGCGAACAGACTGGTATCTTTCCGTGCAGTATTATTACCGCAGAACGTTTTGAAATTTTCATAAACATATCTTCTAAATTCTTCACCTTACTTTCCCATTCTTCGCTACTATGTACAGTATCCAAAGCTGCTGTACCCCAGATTCAGCCTAACGTACATTTTCATTAGTCTCCACTGGCCTGTACACAACTGGATTATCCAGGATAAGCTGCACGAGTACATCTGGGGAACGCAGCCGTGCACCACCAAATTTGTGCACCAATCAGCCCTGAAAGGAACGCCTAACATATTTCCAGATGACCACAAAAAGCCTACGCCAATGTCCCTACATCTGTACGTTCGGCGCCACATCTGGACGAGGTCACGGTATGTTCATGATTGCAGCAACCATCAAGATTGTCTGTATGCACCTGCAATCGCAATCCTGGTGAGTGCCTCGGCTGATCGCCCATCAATTTCCTCTGAGCGCGGGCCAATTGGAATAAAAACCTTCAACGATTCCAGTTTCTTTGCCGGCAAGTCCCTGAAACAACGATGAATAAAACATCCCAGTACAGAGCGAATACGAATAGCATTCATTTCTTCTGTAGAATAATTAATTTAGGTATTTTTTCGGACAACCTCACTGCTACTGCAGATTAAATAAAATTCAAAAGAATATCGAAAAGTTATCGTTAATAAAAGTTAGAGTTTAGTATAGAAAAATAAAATTTTCCACAGTATTTTCAAGAAGGGAAACAAAAATAGGTTAAAAAGAAGAGGAGAAATACAAAAATAAAAGTTGGAAAAGAGAAGAAGAAATAAAAGTTGGAAACCTATCACATAATATAGGTATTTTTACCACGTTTTTCTTAGCTCGCTTTCGTGTCCGTCTGTCTGTCTGTCTGTCTGTTTGTGATGATCAAATCTTGCAATCGATATTTCACCAACTTTCCCGCTAGCTAGCGTTCTGAAACTTTTAGGGAAGCTCAGCTCCCGATATTTCACCCCTGCACTAGCTGTGCTAAATAAGTTTGCGACAGTATTATAACAATAACAACTGTACAACAGCTTTTTTGCCAGCATGTCCATGAAACAACGTTGAACACAACTTCCCAAGTGCAATGCAAATACAAATAGCACTCATTTCTTCTGTAGGATAATTGATTTTGGTATTTTTTCGGACAACCTCAATGCTATTGCAGATTAATGAAAATTCAAAAGAATCTTGAAAAATTATCGTTAATAAAAGTTAGAGTTTATTACATAAAAACTAAATTTTCCATGGTATTTTCAAGAAGGGAAACAAAAATAGGTAAAAAATATGAGAAGAAATACAGAAAAAAAGTAGGAAAAGGAAAGAAGAAATAAAATTGGAAACCTATCACGTGATGGTGTTATTCTTCGGTTGTCTGGCAGCAGGGATTACAACATTCGATGCAAGAAAATATTACGCGTAATAATTAGGAAAAATATATAAAAACACTAAATTTTTCATTTGTTATGATGGATACACTCCCTTAAATTAATAATTAGGAAAAATATAAAAAAGTCACTTAAACTTTCATTTCATTGTTATTGATTGATGCACTTCCCTAAATTTGCAATATTTTTAAGATCGCGAGATGAGACAGCGTTTGGCGTACAAACATGACTTCGCTGATTTAATGGTGCAGACGATCGGACGATCTGCGCAAGCTAAGGATAAAAAAAAATCTTTCACTCTCAGTCCCTCCGTCTTTATCAATTAATTAGCTGAATAACCGAAATGAGTGTTGTATTTTCACGAGAGAATTGAACTGGAATCGCCATTGGAAAATGACTTGATAAAATGTTAGTCTTCGGGAAATTAAACATATTTACATCCCTGTACAGAGGATTATATTACTTATGGACTAAGACGACTTACCCAAACCCGTCATAACAGTTTCAGGTTTTGAAAAGGTGAACCAGTCGTAGTTGTTAGTGAATTGAGTGTGTATTATAACAGGATGCATCCTCTTACTTAACAAATTGAAAAGGGTATAAGAAAGGTAAATAAAACCTGACTATCGAATCTGATCAACAAATTACTCAGTATGAACTTACATGCGTTTTTCAATACACAATACACATGTTGTAAAAATTACCCTATGCAGGGCTAGACTTTAAATTTAATATTTGACTCCCTATTGACGCACCAAAAACACACATGGATTAACGGGAATACATTCACGTGTCATTGAAACATAAGGTTTTCTCAGTTTTTCCAACGAACTTTTTAGGATTGATTCCAATTTTTGGATTTTTTAGGGATTCATTCCGGGCCAAAGAATTGTATAGTTGCGGGATAAATTTATTACTGTTATTCTATATATAGAGAAATACCCATTTTACATTACCTACACGACAACCACGGTGAGCGATATGAGCACAGCGGCCAGGAGTCACAGAGAGAAGCATAGAATTGTCCGCAAAACCGCACGTAAGCTCCATCTGTCCCCGTCAGTTGTACCTGCTGCGCTATAAGTCACGGCCGCACAACAGGAAATTATCATAAAAACGCTTAGCTCCATGTGATCTTTTAGCTCTCCTAGATTTTCCTTGCAAGAATGTACAGCGAGGATTGCGAAATCTTTTTGTAGTTGCGTAGTGAGATGATAGAGCAGGAAATTCTATTGCCAATGTGACCGAAATGGTAGTGGAAAGAACAAAATTCCGTCGCCGCAATATAAGTCTAACAAAAATAAAAAGTCATACGATGCAAGTCGAAAATGAGCAAGTGCATGTACGCGATTGTTTAACGAACTGGAAAGCAAACTTAAAGTGTGGGGAGGCAAGTACACAATAGATAGCCAAAATTTGCACTCAGTTGAGCATTTATAACTCCTCCCTAATTTCTCCATTTTTAACTTCTTAAATATCTTAAACAAANCCCGTCACCACTGTCAACAGTTACGGCTCATCTTATAGTACTGAACTTGCTTAATTTGTTGCCAGGCGCGACCACCTGGTCGTATGCCTGCACCTCGTAGTCCCCGTACACTACTACGTTCCAAATGTCTATTTTCATGTCTCATTGTAGCGGGACAAATATGCTACATGTACGTTCTTCTGAGCCTCTGCCTGCAAGCCCTTAACATATGAGGATGACGAACAAACTAAAACAGTGTATATATGGGGCCCAAATATATTTCATTTAACTAAAGGTGATCACGTGACTTGAACCGGAGTTGGTGATAAATTGGTGACTAAGAAGTAAAATTCTCACGGTACAACAGAGGTCACGTTTGAAACCAAGAGACGTGAACAGACTCCAATATGGTTTAAGAAAGCATTATCCATATACAGTTCCAACTAATCATGAAGAAGAAGTTCGAATAAGAAATAATAAGTCCGGTTACTGTCAATTGGTTCCTACGTTCTGAAGAAGATGTGTTTTTATACTTCTCAATTCCAGTCATATTCGGAGAAGTGCGGCGACTTAGAAGCTATAACTGCGCGGCCAAAAGTTGGCCCGCCACAACATCATCATATTTTTAATTCAAGGTTTTAAATTTTTAAGAATATTTATTCAAGGAAGAATAAATGTTCTTTCTTTGACAACTTGCACCGTATAGAATATAATCATGACTTTGACGACAATCCCTTATGCATGCAACGAACGAAAAACCACGATAGCATGAGCGTCATTGCATGTCGTCAGTTTATTCGTTAGGCAAGAAATACTGGTGTTGAACAAGCGCTCTAATACAGCGTACTGCAGACTGTCTGTTAATCACTAAGAAGGGCCGCGATATGAGCGCCCCACGGGATAATCATCCCATTACTGACCCGCAGTGACGGCGGAAGGCCGCGATATGAGCGCCCCACGGGATAATCTTCCCATTACTGACCGGCAGTGACGGCGGAGGGCCGCGATATGCGCGCCCCACGGGATAATCTTCCCATTACTGACCCGCAGTGACTGCGGAGGGCCGCGATATGAGCGCCCCACGGGATAATCTTCCCATTACTGACCCGCAGTGACGGCGGAAGGCCGCGATATGAGCGCCCCACGGGATAATCTTCCCATTACTGACCCGCAGTGACGGCGGAGGGCCGCGATATGAGCGCCCCGCGGTCGCAAGCGACGGTACAAGAAATGATGACGCGGTGAAGGCTGGCGTCGAAGCGATGGCTCGGGAACGGCAGGAACCACAGACTTCCGTTGCTAAGCTGCTCCACCAAACCCGGAACCTGAGGAAGTCACCGAAAGTTCATACAATCTAACGAAATTATTTATAACATCAAGTAATAAGCTGCACTACGAGGAGACCAATATTAAAACCTCCCTTATCTGTTGTGCAGACACAACTACTGCATGATTCCACAAGTCATGCAGCGCCAAATTATCATTTCAATTGAGAATGTGACATTGAAAGGTTCTGAAAGCTTTCAGCTATGTTTTACACGAAAATTTAGTTTACAATACCAGATTTTTTCATTTACAAGAACATCTTATTGAAGTCTGCTCTCAACCTTCACAGAGCTCGAGGCAAAGTCTGTGTGGCCAAGGATATGATAGAATCCATGGCATAAAATTCATTCAATAAATCAGTATTCCATTTTGATATTCACATGCATCTTATAGATGAGCACTCACTTGACCAACTCATACGCGCGAGAATAAGATGTAAACTTCACATTCATGAAGTCAAAATATCAAAAATATTTAAGAGAGCGTGATCCCGTCAGCCAATGACTGACGGCTTTTCAAGTTGTATAACCACTATTCACTGCCGTGGAACCGGCCGATAGGTATTAAACCTACGCAAGTTATGATAGTTAAACTCGTGGAATGAGCGGCTGCCTAATGTTATTGGGTTAGTAGAATGCCGGCACTAAACAAAGCTCCAAAACATAGAGTTTGCATTAATTTGTGATATGCTCAGTTAGTAGAATATTGCGTTCGAGGAGGCTTACGAATGCCTTGCACAATATAACTTGTCAAATTGAGATCAGATATAAGTGAAGTTTGGTGCATTAATATTAAATTGATATATATTAGTAGTTACATAACCGAGCGCATGGCGCCATTTTCCATAAACAGCTTAAATCATAGGTTACCCCAATCTTACCCTCGAATATTACCAACAAAATTACCCAATTACTCCTGATCCTTCAATATTATTACGAACAATTACCCTCAAATCTTACCCAACAAAATTAACTAAAACGCTATCTTTAATACTTTTTACTTTGTGATTTTTTTAAAAGAGTAAGTTCCCACGCCGCACCCTGTAGTAGTGAATGACTTACGTGGGAAGATCGATCAGATTTCATCACCACGCGTTTATTCAAAAGTAAAAGGCAGAGAAAATATACGCATTTTCAGCATAAATATGAGAAGTCGTGCAAAATATCTAGGGCTAAAATATAGCTTATAGTTCCCTTGAGGTTACCTGCTCTAAAATCAGAGACAGAACTTAATCTGTTGGAGGGAATCCAGTGGCAAATATCATCTCTTAAGGTAAATATTGAAATCAGATCATATACTTTCATTTTATTTGATTTATCAAGAACGTTTCGAACTAATGGTGTAAGATATCTCCACCAGGAAGCGCGGCCTTTACTACGTTGAACTTCTCGTCATGTGATATATAAAAGCAAAAAGCCGGATTAGTCGGGAAAATGTTTTATTTTCACGTCACTCAAGCGTCGTCAATTACACGTTCACTGAAAAGAGGGAAAAATAGACAAGAGATCGAATTTTTTTATCTATTCTTCGAGTCAATTGAAATGAAAGACAAAGCGGGAAGTTTGACTAGCTTTGTTTGCGTTATATTAGTCAGCCTATAGACTTCCGGTAGCGGTGGCAGCAGCGGTAGCATCAGCAGTGACAGTAGCAGAATACTTGCCATCAGCAGAATCATTGCTATCAGCAGCAGAACCATCGTTATCAGCAACATCAGCAGCAGAACCATCGTTATCAGCAACATCAGCAGCAGAACCATTGCAATCAGCAGCAGAACCATCGTTATCAGCAACATCAGCAGCAGAACCATTGCTATCAGCAGCAGAACCATCGTTATCAGCAACATCAGCAGCAGAACCATTGCTATCAGCAGCAGAATCNATGGTGATACGGTTACAACGAATGTAATACAACTGCAGCACAATGTAGTGCCTGACGATAAAATTATGGTGATACGGTTACATTGAGTGTAATAGAACTGCAGCACAATGATAAAGTAATGATGTTCGTGAATCATTGCCGGTAGTCGGAAACAATAATAGTACGCAATGCAATGTTTCGTCTGAGAAATAATGATAACTTCCCGACCAATTATATGTTTGGCGACTCATGTATGACCACCAATAACCGCACGGGTTGCTGATAACCCTACAATTTTATGGAGTATGAAGCGTGAGGCCGAATTTCACAGCTATTTTCTTGTTCAGGTAGGAAAGAATGCTGATTTTTATTTATTGGTTTCTACAGTCCAGAAATTGAGCCCGTTATGGAACGGTCATTCAGCGCTACAAGTTCTCTTCATCTTTCATCTTTGTAATTGCCAATGAATGCAGTTATAAAGGTTCTATTCAAGTCAATTTCGGTTGTCGTGTTAGGTAAAAATAAAATATTCCCGCAGTTTATTGTACTTACTGGAAGCCGAGGATCTTGGGTCTAATTGCTAAAACACGGAGCGAGGTTAACAATGTTGTGTTCAAGTTAGTTTAGTTTAGTGACCCTATGATTACTAGCGCTTCAGCTGCTAAGCTATCTCGCGTCGCTGTTGTGTTCAAGGTCTAACATTCACCGAATACATAAAAATTGTATTCTGTACTACTTTCAAGCTTCAATTATTTTCAATATAACAAATTACTACATATATAACTTAGGTAAAGACGCTATAAACGCGTTTGTTATTGCTGTTGGTTCACATGAGTGAATGTTCCGCCTTATACGGAAGTCTGCAACCAAGCTTTTCTTGAAAGAAGATAAAATAAACCAAAACTACGAAAGATCTGTAGCCATCAAGTGTGAACAGTAACTTAAGTACAATATTACCTGTCAAAACTTAAGATTCTAACAGGATTCTAACTTTTATTTCTGATATCCCCAGAGATTTGAGTAAATGAAAATGTAATCCTAGGCGAATAAAATCGCCTCATATTTAAAGCAATACGAAATGTTTAGTCGGGACGGGAGAGGGATTTTTGGTCGTGACGTGCGAGCGCTCAGTGGGAGAGCATTAGAGTATCACGGTAATGGATGAAGAGCATTAGAGTATCACGTAATGGATGAAGAGCATTAGAGTATCACTGTAATGGACGAAGAGCATTAGAGTATCACGTAATGGATGAAGAGCATTAGAGTATCACTGTAATGGATGAATACGGGAATGGATGTGTATCTCGTCGCTCGGATGAGAGAAGCTGGCTTTTGATTTTAGCCAGAGAAGCACTCAGAGGCTTACAGGCCATAATCTTCTATATACGGCGTAGAGTACCGCAGATCGAGCACCACAGAAAAACACAGAGCACCACAGAGCAACACAGAGCACCACAGAGCACCACAGAGCACCACAGAGCACCACAGAGCACCACAGAGCACCACAGAGCACCACAGAGCTGAGGGTGGGAGGAAAAGAGCACCACAGAGCACAACAGAGCACCACAGAGCACCACAGAGCACCACAGAGCACCACAGAGTACAACAGAGCACCACAGAGCATCACAGAGCACCACAGAGTACAACAGAGCACCACAGAGCACCACAGCACTGAGGGTTGGAGGAAGGACGGCTGTATGACGGTGAAGGCTGCCGTCACTCCCTGCAAGTGGCCAGACGATGAGCGGCAAATGATCGGCGTTTCGTCGTTAATGTACGCAAAAGTTCTTTGCGCAACAAAAAAGTTCTTTGCGTCGAGTGTTGAGGCAAGACTGTACAAGCAAGACTTGCTTGAGTGCGTCTTAACCGCCGAGCATTCTATGGCAAGTCATTGAAGTTTAGAACCGAAACGAAAATCCTTATTTAACGACTCGGCAAAAAGACCTTCGCGGATTTTCTGAAGAGTGAGGGAGCTCGTCGAGATTTAGGGTTCCGTCAGAAAGAGTTCAATGAGATTGTGGGCCAGTTACTAAAGTGCAGGCCCCAACGGGCAGGCGTTCGAGCTACTCACTCGCGCTCTGTTGTTTTCTTCGTACAAATATCAGTCGATTGATGAGTGGCCGCAGTCTGACGACTTCCATGGGCCATCAGCGAATCGGCAAAAATACTGAAAGAATGCCGAAATGCACCGCGGTTTCCGAAAAGCTGACAGCGCGGCTGGCATTCTTTCGGCTGTGGTCAGTTTTGCCACCATATCTTGTATACGCAGGAAGTCGCTACGGTATTTTACCCATATTTTTTCCCGGAAATTTCATCTATGCTGACACAAGGGATATTATATCCGCTCATAGATATCCTTTAGACATGGCTGACCGGGAGATTCCTGCTCACTTCCTGATGGCGCTGACAAGGCATGTTTTTGAACCCCTCAAAGAAACACTAATTGACGAAAAAAAAATAGCAAGATGTGGCTTTCAAATAGGGAGAGAAATCTGATTAATATTTCTTAGATTGAACAGGAACTTGCGACGGATCATAAATTTCATACGACATGATTCAATGAATGCGAAAATCAATAACATAAGGCTCCTGACAACACGTAGAGCACAATAACATTTTGAGATATTCGAGTTGCCTGATTAATAATTATTTCCCTGAAATTAAATAACCATTACAATGAAGCCATATAATAAACATTTCACGCTTGGTTGCTGACTCTAATTAATATTAATGTGAGGCTTCACACCTGCCCAGTAAACAATATGCGAGGGAAAATCAAATCTCGAACATTGCGTTTGTTCAACAAGAATTGAGTTGATACACGAACATCGGAGGGCACGCTCGCTTCGTCAAAAAAATATAACTCAGTACTCACTGCAGTGAGTGACAGAGAGCGCATTTTCTCGTAAACGAAAATTTGAGGTCACGGACAGACAGACGGGCAGACGGGCAGACAGACAGACAGACGGACATGGCGAGCACAATAGCGCATTTTTTCCATAAATGAGAAAATGTGCTAAAAACGGAAAAAAATTACGAAACATCCAATTCGAAATTTTGCATGAAGGAACATTTGAACTGGAAATTGTAAAGTTAAAACCAAGACACTAAAGTAAATCGACTTGGAGGTTCACCGGCAAACTGCAGTTCGTGAGTAAGATACTCACGATGGTAAAATTTACGGAGAAGGTTTGATGTTTCAGCGTACGAGTGTTTTCTGTCAAAGCGCCAGGAAAGCAAACGAAGCTTTGCCGTCATTTCCGAGAGGAACGAAATGGAAATTACGTCAGAAACGGAAAATATTATTGCGCAAATAAATTAAATACGGACGATGCGTCCGTAGACTTAAGGGGAGCGTCTACCCTAAAATTGAAAATTTCCACTTTTTCGGTTTTTATACTCATTTTAAAGCTAGAACAAAATGCGAGTTTTTTTTCCATTTTACATATGTGTACCAAGTTTCAGAGTGATCCGACTGTAAATAGCCGAGATAATTTTTAGGGTAGACGCTCCCCTTAAGTCTATGTTCGAAATGTAGACTTAATTCGTAGAATAATCTAATCTCGTAGACTAGTCTAATCTAACTTAATTATTTGGGAAATGTTATCAAAGATTGCAGATTACAAATAAACGAAGGAAGCCTCATCGTGTGAGAAAATTACTTGACGCGACACGACCTCGGAATTGAAATAATTTTGCTTTCCTATATAACGCATTAACGTGAGCAGAAGCTTGCATTCGGTGTCGTTTGGGCATGAAAAGAATTGATTGAAAGAACTACAGTAATGAAATATATATATAACTGGAACATTATTAAGTTGAACTGATATAACTCTAAACATATTGAGTTGAACTGTATTAACTGTTACCTGATTTTGGTTTAGCACATTAATATGGCATGGAATTACAAGAGGTGAAGGAACGCTTACTTGGAATAGGGATTGATACCTGTCTCTTTATTACGTTATGTTTACTTAATTAGAGGAGGAACTGGATCATATCTTATCAATATGCCATATTAATGTAGAGGAGGACCTGTATCATATCCCTTTTGTATGCCATATTGATGTAGAGGAGGAACTGCATCATATATTTTCAATATGTCATATTAATGTAGAGGAGGACCTGTTTCATATCTCTTTAGTATGCCATATTGATGTAGAGGAGGACCTGTTTCATATCTCTTTAATGTACCGTATTGATATAGAGGAGGAACTGATACATATTCCTCTAGTCCGCCGTGTTAACACTCAAAACACAGATCCGCCATGCAGTACATTTGGGAAAATTTTGTGATTAACTTGAAGCGCTAAAATGAGTCGATGATTTTAATGAGCAAGTAAGTCATGGGCTGAGGGAAGGATAGGCGGATCGTAAAAGAGCAGCGATGGTATAAGTATATAGCGATTCAGTATGAACGCGTTCAAGAACAGACTAGACAAGGCCATGCATGAGCATATGTTAAGTCTTAAAATGCTTCGTACCCTACGGAACAACTGATATCTAGAAGCGATTTTTAATCTACCGTCCGTTGAAAAGATCTGATCAAAAGGCCAGTCTAGTCAAGAAAAGTACAAGAATCGGCGACAGGCCTATCCAGGCCTATTCTTTAATGCCGAAGATACTATACTATACTATACTATAATAGCTTGAAATTCATAGTAATTTTGGATTAAAATGCAATTTTATGCAAACGAACCATGGTTGTTGATAGCCAAAGGCATTAAGATGTTAAGAGAGCGAGTCACTTTGATTCGGCAATAACACTATGGTTGATCGTCGCTTTATCAACACAAGCAAGTGAAAAGAGAGAGAGAGAGAGAGAGGGAGCTACGCAAGCAAAAGTAA
Organism: Hyalella azteca; assembly: GCF_000764305.2. NCBI lineage: Eukaryota > Metazoa > Arthropoda > Malacostraca > Amphipoda > Hyalellidae > Hyalella > Hyalella azteca. The sequence continues at coordinate 17,006 of NW_025945501.1, forward strand.
TTATTGCAAAGTTATTTACAAACAATCACAGGTAATACTTTACCATTATTAAAATAGCGAGTTAAATATGCACTCCAGCCCCGAACTCCAAAATGGGATTATTGTCAACTCAAACACTTTAAGAATGTGAAAAGAACATGAAATCTTATATTTATTGAAGTAATCCAATACTACATAGTGATAGAAATTGGTTAGGTTAGAAAATTGTTTTGAAATTCAACATTTTAAAAATAATTTCTAAGGTTTGCAAAGATAAAAATGGGACATTTAAAAAGTCCGCCGAGAACCTACATAATTGTCGACCAGGGCCTATACTTTCAAAAAAGTTAAAAGATCGTAAGTTCATCAACCCAATCATTGACGGCCTTTCAAGCAAAATCCATCAATCTATAGACTAGAAAATAAAACGTAAGTACTTACGTTCACTTAGCGAGTTTTGAAAGTATGACTCTAGGTCGTACCCAGTGACGGCAGGAGTTGAGAGAAGGAAGGTGCGAGATCCTAAATTTTCAGTTTATGACATTTTCAGGTGATAAATTATGGCCTTCGTTAATTTACGGCGAGCTTTATGGATCCCGGAATAATTAAAGTGATTATGGAGAGAAGTCTATCACTAGGAACTACTTTACTGGGATACGACACACTTTTGCGCTTAGGCGAACTGACGCGTTAATCTTAATGAAGGTCATGCCAAACTAATACTTACTTATTCATTATATAATAATGATGAGTGTATATTATCTCATTACCATTAATAAACTGCAACAATATGAAAAGAATTATCATCATTTCCCAGTATTCACGCGGCCATTAAAGATTTCAGTTCAGCACGAGTGATTTTTTGTGTATATATAAACGTCAAGTGAGTGATGTCCAAGTGGGATTATCGATATTGCAGCAGAAACTTCAGTAGGCCATGGAAATTTGTTTGAAATTTAATAAAAATGTGATTGCACGCACGTGTAGAATGCAAATCGCGAGCAATCGAAAGATGACTGCTATGCTAGAAAATTAAGCCGTCAGAAAAAAGTCTTAAAAAAATTCATGTAAAATATGAGAAAAAAATGTAGTCAGTAATAAAAAAGCAGGGTGAATACTGAACTGATGAAGTTTGTGCAAGAAAATTTCATTAGGTAGCGACACGCGTTGCACCCGGACGTCGACCCTGGCCGCTAGTGCGATGCTGGAGTTCATAAAAAAATCAAGATATTAAATTCGAAATTCCCAGTTGAAATTTCAGGGCAGAAACGCCACGGCCGGCGTTTCCGTGGCGTATGAAAGACAAAAAGAAAGCTGTTTGTTCCGCAAACATTTTACCCATTTGGAACGAAAATGACATAAGACAAAAAATTGTAAGGCGGATAGTGTGATGCTGGGCGAAATCTTATTCGAAATTACCCATGCCTATCAGAGCTCATAACAACTACTGCTTCAAGTTGAGTAGAGTGAATTGTTTTTATTTACAGTAGCTAAGTACAGGGTGCGGCGCGGGAACTTACTTATTTGAATTGCGCGCCACGTGGCGGCCATTAGTCCTAGGAAGGTGGCGCCATGCGCAATATGGTGCGCGGGCTATGAAGTTTTTCGTCCACTCAGTTCAGTTGCGACCATGCAGTGGACGTGACGTACCACGTCATCCTCGTCACGGTAATGGCGGCGTGCTCGTGACGTACCACGTCATCCTCGTCACGGCCACGGGAGAACTCGAGACGTTTCCTTAAGAAGCTTGGAGTCGGTAACTCAAGTTCGGGATCCTCAAGCCATGGCCATTTAATTACTAACTAAATTTTAGGCTAATTTCTAAGTTTTCAGACAAACTCTATACAGTGTTGCGTTCAAGTATATTTATTTTCTGGACAATACGTAGAGGACGTCTGTTCATACAAAACCCAACATGAAAAGATACAATTCTCCCATCTTCAAGAGACCCGTAACATTCAGAGCGAAAATCAGGTATCTCTAATTACCATTAACATTATTGACCAGAGGGGAAAATCTGGAACGCAGAAATAAGCATCAATGGCCAAAAAACTTTTTGCCCTTAAACACGTTATTCAATAATTTAAGTTAAAATTGAATGCCATGGAAAATTATTGTTGATTAAATTTCAGGCTAAAACATAAGGATTCATCCTTCAAATTCTGATACATAAGACAATTAATGCTCGTGTCAACTTCACTGAAAAATCCGAGGCCTGCAATAACCGTTCACAAGAAAGTTTCCGCCACGTTTGGTGGGGCCTATCGTGGTGTCTTGCTATCATAGACCGTTAAGACCAGCGGCGTCATATAACTGGTCCATCAGAGGTTATATAACACTTAGTTTTAGAGATAACATCGGAAAAAATGACAGCCCCCATTGTTAAAGACCACCAAGAAGATAAAATCTGCTGACTCAGGCGCTATAACACAACTAAATATATGGCGCAGCGTCCAGCCTGACTCGTCAATATGTGGTCCCAGGAAAATATGATTTTAATTTAATTTCGAGCGAGGGTCATGGCGAGATATGAATACAAAGGCGAATTAGAGTTCGCAATCGCTGGTATCTTAGCACTGCTCTTATTAAGCGAGCCTCCAAATTTATTAAGAGTATCTTTAAATGTATTAAGTGAGTCTTCCAATTCAGTGAGTCTTCAAGTTCATTGAAACTTCAAATTAATTGAATCCCAAAATTCATTGAGTCTTCCAATTCAGTGAGTCTTCAAGTTCATTGAGACTTCAAATTCATTGAAAGTTCAAATTCATTGAGACTTCAAATTCATTGAATTTTCCACTTCATTGAGACTTCAAATTCATTGAATTTTCCACTTCATTGAGACTTCAAATTCATTGAGACTTCAAATTCATTGAGACTTCAAATTCATTGAGACTTCAAATTCATTGAGACTTCAAATTCATCGAGTCTTCAAGTTCACTGAGGCTTCAAATTCATTGAGATTTCGGATTTATTGAGACTTCAAATTAATTGAATCTTCAAATTTATTGAGTCATCATATTCATTGAGTCTTCAAATTCATCGAGTCTTCAAATTCAATGAGTGAGACATCAAATTTATTAAGCGACTATACAAATGGTCGATAAGCTCCCACGATTTGCTACTCACACGGGAAATTGCAATGAATTTCCTCAATAGAGTCAATGCAATTTCATCTGAGGTTTTTGAGGAAAAATAGAATGAGGCATAAATAAGTTTTACATGGAAGTCATCTTGAAATTTATACCACACAAATCTGCTTGACGCGTTTATTAGGCAGAATGCGGAAAAGATTCATACATTTCTCAGGCTTCATTGATTAGAGCTTGGACAGAAAAATGCATTGCAGTAATGCCCTTAGCGAATTCGGCCCTTCATGGAAAATAGGATGCCATGCATCAACCTGAAAATAATATTTTATGATTATTTCAATAAGGCTGTTGACTGCATGAGTTTCATTCAAATATAGGTAGTTGAAAGATGTTGGCGATTCAGTGTCCTACATAAAAAATGCAATGGTGGAATAATGGATTCGCTTCCTCATTCTATCGAAAGATGTACAATTATAAAATTGAAGAACGCATAACGAGGCAGACGTCTGTTCTGCTTAAAAAATGAATCGTCGGAAAATCAAAGCCGCAGCCCTGGAAGGCTCGATGGTGGCTCGTATTATTTTGTATATTATACTTTTGTATATTATTATGTATGTATATTATACATACATATTATATAATTTTTTGCCACAAAATAAACACCATTTCCCTATCCTGCGTCGAATTGCATACCTCGCAATGGCTGTTGATGCAAAGAACAATAATATTATTTCCTGACCGTCGCGGCATCATTAAAATATGACAGTGGATTACACGATAGATTTTTTCTGTGGATTGTTTGCGCGGAGTGCTTGTCAGAATTAATTATTCGTCAGATAACACTAGAATGTTTCTTTGCGTTATGTTTGTTTGTGGAGTGTCTGGGCAGAGTGTTTGTCTAACTGTTTGTCATTTATAAATGAAGAAGCAAATCTGCAAACAATGCTACTGTGATACGCCTTATGCTTGATTCAAATCTTGCCATTGCCATGCAGGTTAACAAATTCTTTTAAATATTGTTTTCGGAAAGTCAGTTTTAATCGGTTTTCGATGATTATGAAACAGTAATACAGTAATTAATATAGTGATTATTACATTTATAGAGTAAGGGGAAATAATAACTCGAAGTTAAATTTTTTTTGAAAGGTTCCTTAATTATAATGTTGGAGACATGGTCAGGCAGAGAAGCGTGCCATGTACAATGAATATTGCTAAATGCACCAAATAACAAATTGCAGAAACAAATATAACATCTCAAAAAGATAAAAAGGAACATTTTCAGACAACTATTTCAATGTTCATTTTCAAGCAACCCATATTATTAATCCTGTTAAACTACTTTTCATGTATTTTTTTGAGGTTGTTCGGTTCAATGGAAAAATATTCAAAATGTACAATATTAAACATTACTCTATGCGGTTAATAAATTGAAAGTACGTATAATGTGCCCGTAAGGATCCCAAAACCCAGCAGCCAGCGAGGTGGTCGTCAGGCCATATGATCTCTATTGTGCAGCCAACATCTGCGGCTGAGCGGCAATTACTCTACGGTAATGACCGCCTTCATTAGCATGCAGGTGCGTTAACACAATGCAGTGTCTGACGATACAATTATGGTGATACGGTTACAACGAATGTAATACAACTGCAGCACAATGTAGTGCCTGACGATAAAATTATGGTGATACGGTTACATTGAGTGTAATAGAACTGCAGCACAATGATAAAGTAATGATGTTCGTGAATCATTGCCGGTAGTCGGAAACAATAATAGTACGCAATGCAATGTTTCGTCTGAGAAATAATGATAACTTCCCGACCAATTATATGTTTGGCGACTCATGTATGACCACCAATAACCGCACGGGTTGCTGATAACCCTACAATTTTATGGAGTATGAAGCGTGAGGCCGAATTTCACAGCTATTTTCTTGTTCAGGTAGGAAAGAATGTCGATTTTTATTTATTGGTTTCTACAGTCCAGAAATTGAGCCCGTTATGGAACGGTCATTCAGCGCTACAAGTTCTCTTCATCTTTCATCTTTGTAATTGCCAATGAATGCAGTTATAAAGGTTCTATTCAAGTCAATTTCGGTTGTCGTGTTAGGTAAAAATAAAATATTCCCGCAGTTTATTGTACTTACTGGAAGCCGAGGATCTTGGGTCTAATTGCTAAAACACGGAGCGAGGTTAACAATGTTGTGTTCAAGTTAGTTTAGTTTAGTGACCCTATGATTACTAGCGCTTCAGCTGCTAAGCTATCTCGCGTCGCTGTTGTGTTCAAGGTCTAACATTCACCGAATACATAAAAATTGTATTCTGTACTACTTTCAAGCTTCAATTATTTTCAATATAACAAATTACTACATATATAACTTAGGTAAAGACGCTATAAACGCGTTTGTTATTGCTGTTGGTTCACATGAGTGAATGTTCCGCCTTATACGGAAGTCTGCAACCAAGCTTTTCTTGAAAGAAGATAAAATAAACCAAAACTACGAAAGATCTGTAGCCATCAAGTGTGAACAGTAACTTAAGTACAATATTACCTGTCAAAACTTAAGATTCTAACAGGATTCTAACTTTTATTTCTGATATCCCCAGAGATTTGAGTAAATGAAAATGTAATCCTAGGCGAATAAAATCGCCTCATATTTAAAGCAATACGAAATGTTTAGTCGGGACGGGAGAGGGATTTTTGGTCGTGACGTGCGAGCGCTCAGTGGGAGAGCATTAGAGTATCACGGTAATGGATGAAGAGCATTAGAGTATCACGAGTAATGGATGAAGAGCATTTGAGTAGCCGGGAATGGATGAAGATCTCGTCGCTCGGATGAGAGAAGCTGGCTTTTGATTTTAGCCAGAGAAGCACTCAGAGGCTTACAGGTCATAACCTTCTATATGCGGCGTAGATTACCGCAGATCGAGCACCACAGTAAACCACAGAGCAACACAGAGCACCACAGAGCAACACAGAGCACCACAGAGCAACACAGAGCACCACAGAGCACCACAGAGCAACACAGAGCACCAGAGAGCACCACAGCGCTGAGGGTGGGAGGAAGGACGACCGTATGACGGTGATGGCTGCCGTCACTACCTGCAAGTGGCCAGACGATGAGCGGCAAGGCATCTGTGTTTCGTCGTTAATGTGCGCAAAAGTTCTTTGCGCAACAAAAAAGTTCTTTGCGTCGAGTGTTGAGGCAAGACTGTACAAGCAAGACTTGCTTTAGTGCGTCTTAACCGCCGAGCATTCAATGGCAAGTCATTAAAGTTTAGAACCGAAATGAAAATCCTTAGTTAACGACTCGGAAAAAAAAGACTTTCGCGGATTTTTTGAAGAGTGAGTGAGCTCGCCGATATTTAGGGTTCCATCAGAAAGAGTTCACTAGTTAAGAGATCGTAAGTTCATCAGCCAATCACTGACGGCCTCTCAAGCAAAATCCACCAATCATAGACAAGAAAATAGAGCGTAAGTACTTACGTACACTTAGCGAGTTTTGAAAGTATGGCCCCAACGTGCAGGCGTTCGAGTTACTCACTCGCGCTCTGTTGTTTACTTCGGGAAAATATCAGTCGATTGATGAGTGGCCGCAGTCTGACGACCCAGGCCATCAGCGAATCGGCAAAAATACTGAAAGAATGCCAAAATGCACCGCGGTTTTCGAAAAGCTAACAGCGTGGCTGGCATTCTTTTAGCTGTGGTCAGTTTTGCCAACCTATCTTGGAGACGCAGGAAGTCGCTATGGTATTTTACCCATATTTTTTCCCGGAAATTTCATCTATGCTGACACAAGAGATATTATATTCGCTCATAGATATCCTTGAGACATGGCTGACCGGGAGATTCCTGCTCACTTCCTGATGGCGCTGACAAGGCATGTTTTTGAACCCCTCAAAGAAACACTAATTGGCGAAAAAAATAGCAAGATGTGGCTTTCTAATAGGGAGAGTAATATTTCTTAGGTTGAACAGGAACTTGAGACGGATCATAAGATTTCATACGACATGATTCAATGAATGCGAAAATCAATAACATAAGGCT
>NW_025945502.1:0-467 GCF_000764305.2 Hyalella azteca
ATGGTCAGATAACGACATTCTGTGCTCATATTAACTCATTTGCTACTAATTTGCACAGTATTAACTTATTTGATAAGAATATAATAGAAATGTCGGCACTGTAGAAATAGACCCATGGCCTGTTGCCGATCCTTGTACTTTTCGTGACTTGATTCACAAGGGATCCGGCCTTTGGAACCCGATCTTTCCATAACTGACGATTGATTGAGATTGCTGTTGAATTTATTGCCTGGTCCATAAGGTGCTAGGTATTTTAAGACTGAACATATGCTCCTGCATAGCTTCGTCTAGTCTGCAATTAACTCATTTGCACACATTAACTCATTTGCCACTCATTTGCACGAAGCGGTTGAATTAATTATTAGTTTTTGTTATGGGGATTCGAGTAATTATTTGCTTGAAAGTCAAAATTGTTTATTGAGGAGTTAGTTAAGCAATATGTATGTTGTATAGGTTGAGGCGCTTTA